>NW_011332910.1:0-5069 GCF_000735185.1 Notothenia coriiceps
GAGGCACACCTTCATATGATAATTATAGCTAAAAAACAATAAGAGAATAAATGAAACACAGTTATGAAATACTATATGGCAGTAAAACAAGAATACAGTTTGAAAGGGGAGTGATTTGTAAAATATCCATAAAGAAAAAGAACATCTGCTTCCAGTTGTGTTTCATCTGGGTGTTGAGAGATGTAT
Source organism: Notothenia coriiceps (assembly GCF_000735185.1). Taxonomy (NCBI): domain Eukaryota; kingdom Metazoa; phylum Chordata; class Actinopteri; order Perciformes; family Nototheniidae; genus Notothenia; species Notothenia coriiceps. The sequence continues at coordinate 187 of NW_011332910.1, forward strand.
CCATAGATCTCTTAATGTTGCTCTCAAAGTGCACCAGATTGATGCTTTTAACTTCAACATTTAAAAAAAGTCTTCCCTGGGGAGCATGCCCCCGGACCCCCTTAGAGGAGGTGAGGTCCACCCCACACTTATAAAAAATAGCACTTTACTCCTGCTTACACCTATATACCGTGAGCTGATTATCGAGCCTTCATTGTAAGAGTCGCGGGTGTTCTGTGTCAACCCAGTCTCACGGCATTTCGTGTTATGGTCACGAAATTAATTTAATCTATTGATTCTTTTTCACCAACAAGATTTTCGCTTTTTTTTCGTGTCACACAGAACGATTTTAAAAGCAATGTATTTCTATTGGTAGTATGTTTCGTGCCTGCAGCACGTCTTTTTGTCCGGTCGGGTCTTGGAAGACCGGAAGCTGTGGGATTCATAAAAACATGTTCTTACTCCTTATTAGGGAAGTAAAAAAGAGTTGATGACATTCTGTGGAATTTAACATTAGAGCTCCGGGTGCCCAAATGGACAGGCCCTTATCTTTGCCCCAGAGCGCACCTAAAGTAAGCTGGGGTGCTCCACGCATAGGCACCGCAGGGGGCTTCCACATGGGAAAGAAACGGGGGTCAGGTGAGCTTTCCCCTCAGAGATAGAAATTATTAACGTTTTTTTGTCTTTCTGTAATGCATTAAAAGTCCACCAGATGATTATTGATAATTGGACATGAACAAGGCTTCAATAGAGCACTTTCTGAGCCAGGTAATCCTGTTTAAAAAGTGTTTTTAAACGTCAGGGTGAGTGTTTTAGAATGTACCCTTGGAGGAACTGATTTAACATTGAAACAGTCACTGAAGTGTACAATGTTGTAAAACGGGGTTTCCGATTTTGTGAAGACTAGTCAAAAGGGAATTTTTATAAATATTTAACGAATAAGGGGAAAGGAAGCCCCGGAACCTTTTCCGCATCTCCGTTGTGGCTTACGACGGAGAAGGGGAAATAAGGGCCCGAAGCACCGGACTATTTAATTTTTTAATTCCCCTTCTCTCTTGGCAATTTTCAAAAACTTCATTTTTGATTATTTTAAGATATAATTAACCATTGTCTTCTTTCCACGGGTGGGGGCAGGCCGCCTATGAGCACCCAAACTCGTCCTGGAACCTCCAGGATTTGTGGGCTAAGCTCCATAAACTGACGAAATCACCCAGAAATATCACTTTCCTAGCCCAAAAATATATAATCAATTTAAATAGTAAGAGGTACAATTGCGCTCCGAATTACCCGGAATTTGATTTATATAGCGCCATGATAGTGATTAAAAATCATTTTCATGGAAAAAAGGGTTACAACGCCTGATTAAGGCATATTCAGGGCCCCAATGAACTCCATGTCCTGTCCCGTTGGAGATCCCGCCAACTGCTCTCCTGCCGGGGGTTCTGCCAACTCCATGTCCTGTCCCGTTGGGGGTCCCGCCGACTACTCTTCTGCCGGGGGTCCTGCCAACCCTATGTCCTGTCCCGTTGGGGGTCCCGCCGACAACTCTTCTGCCGAGGGTCCAACCAACCCTATGTCCTGTGCCGATGGAGGTTCCGCTGGGGGTCCTGCCAGCTCCATGTCCAGTCCCGTTGGGGGTCCCGCCGACTACTCTCCTGCCGGGGGTCCTGCCAACCCTATGTCCTGTGCCGTTGGAGGTTCTGCTTGGGGTCCTGCCAGCTCCATGTCCTGTTCCTCTGGGGGTCCCGCCGACAACTCTTCTGCCGGGGGTCATGCCAACCCCTTGTCCTGTTCCGTTGGAGGCCCCGCCATCTCCTGTCTCGCCGGGGGTCTTGCCTCTTCCGTGGGGGATCCTGCCGAAGCCTGTCCCTCTGGCTCCGGTTCCTGTTTGGCCGACACCGGGTCCTGCCCGGCCTCCGGAGCGGTCTGGTCTTCGCCCTCGACCCCGGTCCCCTGAGAGCCATGGTCTTCGCCCTCGAGCCCGGCCCCCTGAGAGCCGCGGTCTTCGCCCTCGAGCCCGGCCCCCTGAGTGCCGCGGTCTTCACTCTCGGGCCCGGCCCCCTGACTCTTCCTGCCGCTGCCTTCGCCCTCATGCTCGGCCCCCTGAGTTCGCCCGTTGTGGTCTTCACCCCTCCATGGACTCTGCCTTGCCCCCGGGCCTTCCGCCCGAGACCCCCTCCTTGGTCTCTGCCTTGCCCCCGGGCCGTCCGCCCGAGACCATTCCTCCAGACCCCCTCACCCTTTCTTGGCCCTAGTTATGTGCAAATGAGAAAAATTCACAGATGCTTGCAGCTAGCCTGAGAATAAATCAAGGCCTGACCTGAACTACCACCAAAGATTGTTTCCTTTTTGATAATTTTGGCAAGTGGGCCTTAAGTTTTATCCTGTTTATTCTCTCATCCTTGCCCCAGACCTTTCTAGCCAATGTGAACCTTTTCACATTGCTTTATGTGGCACATTTAGATTCACCTTTCTACAGTATGTGAAAATAAACCAAACTAAGGGAAAAACTATTTGGCCGACTGCAAACAAACCACAGAAATGTGAATTCCTGCAGGAGATGTCTATAGCTGTCTCATGTGCTCAACATCATTTGAATAAAAATAGAATAAAATAAAAATAGTGGCCATAAAATGAAAGTGGCCAATAAATTCAGGGAAATATGATTGCAGTCAGCCATTTTGCAAGCAGAATATGTGTCACGGTTTAATGAGTCAGTCGGACATTTTGGCTTCAGGAGACACAACTTAATCAGTCAATTAGAGCGACGGTTGATTAATACGACCGGACTGGGAGAATTCTCAGCCAAGAGAGAAATGGGCCGGTGAATGAGTAATGACCACCAGAGAACTGGAGCACTGCTGCGTGAGTTATAATCATCAAAGATTGAAGGGGGAAATAAACTCTGATTTTAAATATATGGCCCTGGCACTCAGTTCCTGAGTATGACGATCCATGGGCAATTTTTCTGAATGACTGGAGAAGGATAAAAGTTCAAAGACGGTAATTTGCCAACTGAACAATAAGGACATCTCTGGGGGCTATGAGGAGCAGAGTAATGAATCCAAATGTACTGGCTATAAATCTTTAGTCTCTCCTACTTTCAAAAGACTGAGTAGCCCTTACGTACAATATGACATAATTATAAAGGGGACTTATTATGCCAATTTTCAGTTCCATACTTGTATTTTGGTTTTCTACTTGAACATGTTTACATGTTTTAGAGTCCAAAATAGACATTATTGTTCTCATACTGTCTGACTTTATCTATTCACCACAGAAACTGAAAAAGTGAGTTTTTCTTAACATGACCCCTTTTATTGTCAATACAGAGTAATTATCCATCTTTGAAAGATGGATACATTTATAAATAATGATTGAGCTGTTGCCAACGAGGCAAAACATTTGTTACCTCAAATGTAATATCAAAACTTTAGTCCTAACTTTTACTGTATACCTTTCAAACAATAAGTTAATGTGTATAGTGCTTGCATGGCATTATGTTTCTTCTCTGTGTAATGTAAGCTAGTGTCAATGCTACTTTTCACAAAAATAAGCCAGTAGAATGTAGCAGTAAAATATCATACTAATATTCAGTCATCTTGATGATATTTGTTTAGCCACACAGTATGCAGTATGAAAAGTGCTCTCTGACACATATGTACGGTGGCTGTCAGGTGCAGACGCGTTACCACGGCCCGAAATATTTCCATTAGGAGGAATGCGCTGCAGTTCTAAAAACTATGCAAATTATCTCTCTGTTTCCGTTGTGTTATGAGTTTCCTGCAGCGTTTTTTATTTGCAGAATTTTGTATTTGCAGCGTTTCATTTATGCTTTCAGTAAATCCTGCACATTTCTCGTCAAGTTGGTGAAGAGGTTTTTTCATTGCATGTGTTTTGGCACATTTGTGTTTTTGGATCTGCTTCGTTTTTGAAACTGCTAATGGAAGTATTTTTTGCCTTGTCAGCCACCATACTTTTAGTAAAGACACACCTACCATATCTTCCTAATCCCTAATCCGGGTGCTCCAAAAGTGAATCAAAAATAAGAAGAATTGTGTAAGTGTGAATTTGAACATTATTGATGTTTCCCAGAAGGTGTCACTTGCATCATAAAGGAAGATAGGATCACATACATTAAACAAGCTGCACAAAAAACAAAACAAGTATGGACAACATTAAAGACCCCAAATGTATAAGTGACCACAGTTGCTTCGAAGTGCATCAGCAAGGAATCTTTTCTCACACTTGTCTCACTCTTAACTTCTAAACCTGACAACTTTAGTGTCTTCATGGATGTTTTTATCCCTGTCACCAGGCGTCAGCGTCAGACAGTGTTGTAGTCAAGTCACCAATTCACGAGTCCAAGTCACTCTCGAGTCACCACTCTTTGAGTCCGAGTCCAAGTCCGAGTCACCAAGGGAGAGTCGTAGTCGAGTCCGAGTCCAAGTCCGAGTCCAAGTCCGAGTCACCCAAGGAGTGTCCGAGTCGAGTCCGAGTCATCATTGCCTGTGTTCAAGTACGAGTCCAAGTCCGAGTCACCCAAGGAGTGTCCGAGTCGAGTCCGAGTCATCATTACCTGTGTTCGAGTCTGGGTCCGGGTCCGAGTCACCTAAGAAGAGTCCAAGTCAAGTCCGAGTCACAAGTCTTCATGTATTAATCTTTGTGGATATACAGTATGTGTTGAAATGTAGCTGCTCCTCTACATTGCTTTTATCCTGTCATGTTATACTAATCTGTCTATTGAACTGCTGTGAAGCGAGTTTGGCTACAATTCTTGTAATAAGTGCTATACAAATATAAAGCTTATTACTAATATTAATATTATTATTATTGTAAATGACATTTAAAGTACTGTCTAGCGTAATTTACTGTAGCTGAAAGATCATAGAACTGTTTCAAAA
>NW_011332911.1:0-9636 GCF_000735185.1 Notothenia coriiceps
CTCTCCCGAACTGGGCCCAGATCTGCTTCACCACCTTTGGGTGAAGCACCCACTCGCCTGGCAGGGGGATGCCCCTCAACATGAGGTCGGCCCCTCTGTTCTCCAGTCCGGGGATGTGGAGGGCTCTCAGAGATAACACCACCTCTGAAGCCCATAACCACAGTTTCTCCGCTGTGGTCAACAAGGCCGCGGAGCGGACTCCGCCCTGCCTGTTGATATAAGCGACTGTGGTGCTGTTGTCGCTCCTGACCATTACATGTCTCCCCTGAATTTGGGGCTTGAAATGCTGGAGAACCAACACTACTGCCCGTAGCTCTAGGACGTTGCTGTGCCGTGTTTCTGTTAGAGACCAGCGCCCACCTATAGCCCTCTTCAGGCAGGTCCCTCCCCATCCTGTTCTGGATGCGTCCGTCAACACTGTGATGTAGGAGGTCACCCGACCCAGTGGAGACCCCCTCCGGAGGTGATCCGGGGATCCCCAAAACCGGAGGTTGCCCTCTAATGAGGGGGGGATGGTAACCAGCCGCCGTTTGTGCCTCTTGGGATCCAAACGCAGGCTGGAGAACCACCTCTGCAGGCGGCGCATATGCAGTAACCCCTGCTGCTGCCATGTCGCCTCCCCACACTGCCATATGTCTGGCAACGGGGGCGAGACGAAGGCCGGCTGCGCCGGATGCACCGGGCCATAAAACCCCTGTCTCTGTCTCAGGCGGCTTACAGGCCTCGGTGGCAGCGGTGGGGGAAATGAGGCGTCCTCATCGTCCTCCTCCTCCGGGACCGGGGTCATCTGGCCCCACGGAAGGGAGAACCGTAATGGCACTTCCTCATCTCCCAGCTCGCCCATCTCGGTCCTGATCCTCTGGCTCCTCCTGCGGGGCACCTCTCGCCAGGAAATGATCCCCACGATGCTGACGTGTGAGCCGCGGGATCACCTGGCAGGCTGTGACGGGCCCATGCTGCTCACGGTGTGGTCCGGTCCCATGCAGAGGAAGCAGAAGGGGTGCGGATCAGCCCCCGCGATCAGGTTCGGTCACTTCGGGCAGGTCAAGGATCAAGAGATCAAGGATTGGCTCCATAACTCTATCTCTCTCTCGTCTCAAAATGCTCAGTGGATTTTCACTTCCGCCGCTGAAGAGAAAAGGATGATAGTGAGGAGGCGAGGCCTCCTTTTATACTGTGAGATGCGCGCGCATTCAGGTAGGCCCGCCCCAAGGCCTGTTACGTCTATAGAAATCTCAGTAGGAGAATGCTCGCAGGATAAGGTAGTAACCATAGAGTCCAGTAGAGGGTGGAGCCTGTGAGAGATATAACAAACACACTGAAGTGGAGCTTCCATTAATCTGGGTGTTACCAGGCATGTCCAAATTCCGGCCCTCGGTCCAATCACGGTCAGATTGAATACGGCCCACAGTTTCGGTCTTATAATGTATTATTATGGCCCACTAGCACTGTCAAACTAAATAATCTTTACACTGTATTTCATCCTTTCACTACATGGTGGCAGCACCACTCTAATGCCCCTTTCAAACCAACGCATTTTCAGGGCTGGCTCGGAGCTAGAGCCTGAAAAGTACCGTTTTTTCCTCTTCACACTCTTAGCTCTGGAATCCGGTTTGTTTCCAGCTCCAAAAAATTGACGGTCTAGAAGAAAGATTCCGGAGCTAAGAGGCTTACGTCTCTCTTATGTCGAGGCGTGCAGGAAACTAAACCCACCTCCCCTGAACATAGGTCGACTGAAGAGTCTTGTCATGCCTGCCTACAAGCAGTAGTGCTGAGCAAAGTGACTAAAGGCAACCACACACTTATAAAAATAAACCACACTTTATAAAGTCAGGCAACACTAACCAGGCTTTGTGTGATTATGTTTATTTGTGCCTTACTTTGACCATCCGTTCGCTGTTATTGATCATTTTGGAGTGCAGGCAGACGTTTTGTTTTGTATTATAGAAGCTATCCGATGGAATCAATACATGGGCTGCACAGGTTGTCATGTCATCATCAATCATAATGAAAAATAGTATTTGTTTATTCAAAAACATACTAGCACAAAAGCCTGTTTTTTGTTTTTTCAGTGTTTTCATTGTTTTCGGTGTTTCTGTGTGTCTGTGTTTCAGTGTTTTGTGTTTCTGTGTTTCAGTGTTTTTGTGTTTTTGTGTTTCTGTGTTTCTGTGTTTTCTGTGTTTTTGTGTTTTTGTGTTTCTTTGTTTTCTGTGTTTCTGTGTTTCTGTGGTTCTGTGTTTCTGTGTTTTCTGTGTTTCAGTGTTTTTGTGTCGGTGTTTCAGTGTTTTTGTGTTTCTGTGTTTCAGTGTTTTTGTGTTTCTGTGTTTTCTGTGTTTCTGTGTTTCTGTATCTCTGTTGTTATGTGTCTCGGTGTTTCAGTGTTTCTGTGTTTTTCAGTGTTTCTGTGTTGTTTCAGTGTTTTTTCTGTGTTTTTGTGTTTCTGTGTTTCCGTGTTTCTGTGGGGGTATAATACGCACGTTTCAAAAACACAGAAAAAACACTGAAACAACACAGAAACACTGAAAAACACAGANCTGAAGTGTTTGGCTCGTAATACAAACATATCATTTTAGCATCCCATAATTCCCTCTGTTTCAGCCCCGTTTCAAAAGTGCTGACTCTCTGTCTGTTACTTTAGATGAAAATAAGGAGTCCCTCCCCACGCCTCTCTTGCCCCTTTCACACCAACGCGGTTCCCGTTCTAGCTCCGTGCTTGCACTCTTTTGGTTTGGAACCGGTTTTTCTTTTCAGCCCCCGTTTTGTTCACACCGCCCAGAGCCCGACTGCTGCTGCCGCTGCTGTGTCATGATGTCACCGTTTACGGCGGGGGACTGCTCGTGTTGCTTTTAATCATACGAAGCCAGATTAAATTAAATAACTACTTCTCAACCCTTGTACTTTTCTCCAGAGTGCCGTGGTTCATTGTTTATTAATGTGTTTCAGCGGCATTTACCGACCGCTGCAGTGCTGCCCGCTGTTTGGCATCACAACGCTGTTATGAAAGTTTCTCTGGTATAAAATGGGTGNTATTACGAGCCAAACACTTCAGAGACATGTTTTGTATATAACTGAGAACTATAATATATTGATGAAAAAGAATATAATAGGGGACCTTTAAGAAAAAGTAGCAATACAACAGCCTAAATATACTTCAGCCTAAATTGAAGTTGTCCATATATTATATTCTATATATTATTATTATTATTATTATATTCATTGTCTTCAGTACTAATATTCTGTGCAATGACAATAAAGTTGAATGAAAATGTAATATTCCCCATGTGTCTTCCAGATCCCGCTGAGTCCAGGGAACTGGTCTGAGTCCAGCTCCTTCCTGGCCACCATCTCTCAGCCGGAGGGGAACAGCCTCTCCACCCTGGTCTCTGAGATCTCCGTCTCTGAACATCGCAACATCACCATAGCAACCATTGCCACGGTGCTGGATGTTAGGAACACTAGCACCAGCGGCTCAGGGGGTATCTCCAACCAGACGTCTCTGTTTGAGAAGAACATCCGCTCTCAGCAGGACCCCTGCTGGGAGACCTATGTTGGACAGGTTCTCCACTCTGAGCATGTTTATTATATTTACTGTTTGGGGTTGTGTTTACTTATGATGTTGACTAATGGTCATCATAGCTTTGAAACATAGAATATACAAAATGTAAGAGCAGTACATTGCTCAGAATTAGATATATAGAATACTACCACAAAATATACTGTACATGTATACAACATTTAACCTGTTGCTTACTAGCAGTAAACAGGTACAGCTGATCTTATCATATGTTAAAATAGGAAAATGTTACCCACTAGGTCAGAACATTAAGTATCACACAGAGGGAACTTTTGACCAGAGGATGGCACTAGATGGCAGGAGAATTACAACTACCAAAGTCATCCTAAATTGGACTTGGGTTTCCCAAAATGTCATATCAATACATCCATTTTATATTTAGACACTTTTAATCTCTACCAAAGTGTTTGTTCTTACAACCAACTACCGTGCTAAATAAAGACAGTATGAAGGCTGTCCCTGTCTACTCGTGATAAACATCCCACATTATTGCTCTCTATGTACCTTCAAACAATGAACATGTCTGAGTGCTGGATAATTAAAGGAACTGCATATGTTTGTATATTTACCTAACGTTCATGTTCATGTGTTTTCAGGAGATGCTGAAGCTGTCCATCATCGACATGATCTTCACGGTGGCCAGCATCCTCCTCATTGACTTCATCAGAGGTCTGGTGGTCCGCTACCTCAGTGACTGCTGCTGCTGGGATTTAGAGAGCAAGTTTGTAAGTTGTTCACATGTTGAGTTTTTTTTTACTATAAAATGCTTTGAGCAATTTCCAAGCACCCCTCGACAAAGAAATAGTCCAGCACAAAGCTCAACATGATGATATACATTTCTAACAACATCCAGCAAAACTGATTCTAAAAAATGTTTAGAGAACAAATGTTAAGAACAGAGACATAAATTGCCAGATTTCTGGAAAGGATTGCTAAAAACACATTTTTAAACCAGGACCCAAAGGACCCAAATATATAGTAGAGGAACAAACCCCCCCCAAAAAGGCTTTTGAGGTACCCCTACACAAGGTAGAACAAAGCACAACCATGTTTTTTCATTACTTTAATGTCTAGCTTTTTAAATGGAAGGTTGTCGAAAAAATGTTTAAAGCTGCCCAACTGTCTGTTTGGCAGAACTTTTGATGGCTTTGGATTCATGCGTCAGCTAAATGCTATGTAATGTAAAATTGGGTTATTTGAGTCCTTACCTCACCCTCTGCTGTCCAGCCGCTAACAGCTAACCAGTGCAGCCAAAAGTACCAGTTCTTATTCAAAGATCTTTAGTAATCTTTTAATAAAAACAGTCACAATCCCATCTGGAATATAGGCTACCACATTTTCACATCTTTGGTTATAGGAAGGATCCAAAAATGTTTTGCAGTAAAATATTTATACAACCTTCCATTTCAAAAGCTACACATATTGAAATGATGAAAAAACTGTGTTTTGTTCTACCTTGGGTTGGGATATCTCAAACTCAAAAGACATCTAATCTACTTACAAGTAGGTACGAGTGTAATACCCTGTGTAGGGGGGTGGGGTCATGCTCTGTGGTGCACAGGAAGTGCTTCTCCATGTTTTTGTTTGCTGTCTGAGAACAGTGAGCACCTGATGAGGCTGAGAGGGTTCACATGCTTTCTCTCTCTTTCCTCAGCCTGAATATGGAGAGTTCAAAATAGCAGAGAATGTTTTGCATCTGATTTATAACCAAGGGATGATCTGGTAAGTGTGAAATGCCAGTATGAAAACAATGAAATATTGAGAACACATTCCACTATATCAGCATGTCCTTGCCACCGTGTGTTTAATAGAAGATCTGATTCAGACTTAATAGTGTGGCCGTTGCTGACCAGCCTCCAGGACCCTGTTTAAAGGACTGTGGTCCTCTCTAATGTCTCCATTACACCTCTGTGGCCTGCCCGCTGTATTTCCTCAACTCATTTCACAATTGTCGCCTTGAAGCAATGAACTTAATGAAGTGAAACCTCGAGCCACTGGCTGTAATGTATTTTTATATGAGGTGTGACCCCAGTGTGTGTGTGTGTGTGTGTGTGTGTGTGTGTGTGTGTGTGTGTGTGTGTGTGTGTGTGTGTGTGTGTGTGTGTGTGTGTGTGTGTGTGTGTGTGTGTGTGACTGACTCACCTCTCTCTCCTCCAGGATGGGAGCGTTTTTCTCCCCCTGTCTCCCTGCCTTTAACGTGTTGAAGCTGATTGGTCTGATGTATCTGAGGAGCTGGGCCGTGCTCACCTGCAATGTCCCCCACCAGCAGGTGTTCCGAGCCTCCAGGTCACACACACACACACACACACACACACACACACACACACACACACACACACACACACACACACACACACACACACACACACACACACACAGGATTACTGAAATATTGTGTTTTGCAACTTTTACCTGGTGTCTGTGATAGGATGCTTTGTTAAGTTTGCAACATACATTTGAATATCTTAATACAATTACAACATAAAAACACCTGTTTTTTGGTGGTTTAACACATACATGATGTTCTTGCCTCTTCTGCATTTCACCTAACGGACCCCTGAGCTGCCCTCTGTGCCTGTGTGAGCTTAACTCACTGTAACCAAAACTTCACCTACTTAATATTAAAACTTGCATTGCACATCAATATAATTCTGAAAAGGACAGGTTCATTAAAGATAAAAGGTTTTGTGATGTTGAAAAGGTTAACACTATAAATGTCCATTACTTTTTTTTACAAAATACCAAGAGGTAATCTTGAAATAATTTTCTTTAGAGGTTTAGTTGTAGTGAGAAAGATACACATCATACATACATGCAAAGAAAATGATCTATAGTACAAGTATCTTATCTCACACTCTCAGAAGAAGAGGACACATGACTCTATGTCTTTGTTTGTGACATCACCCACTCCACCCCTGTCACTGAACTGTGCACAGTGTGTGCACGTGAGCCTCTCCTTGATAGAGATGAACTGCATCAGCTCACTTTTCTTACTATACAACCACCAATAACTTTATAGCTTTTCCTTCTTATCTTATTAATATAACAGCTCTGCCTTATGATGGCAAATCAGTAGGTAGTCCTTCAGTGCATCATATGAGTCATATACATACACACATATATATATATATATATATATATATATATAAATACATATAAACATACACACATACAGTGCACACAGGCCTGAGGGCTCAGCCCACTCTGATTTATGTAACGAGGCTGTCATTGCCTCTTTCAGTGCTTATCAGTCACTCCCAGATGTGGGGGAAATCCACACACACACACACACACACACACACACACACACACACACACACACACACACACACACACACACACACACACACACACACACACACACACACTCACACAGCAGAGAGAACATGTAATCACTATTAGATGCAGTTGTGCTGAGGTAGGGAGAGAATGATGCTGACATATTGCTGATAGTGAAGAAGGCTTTTGTACGCCCCCTCTTCAGAATTATGAGGTGTTAAAAAGCACTGCATGTGCACTGTCGATATTTTAGTTTTGGATAACATGGAATATTTTAGCATCATTCAATTATTTTACTGTACATTGACTAAAAATGCAGCAGCTACAAAGGGTGGATTGTTTGACCTCACAGTTGCTAATGTAGCATTAAAGGCTAAACATGTCACTTATTAGATGCTTTTATCCAAAGCGACTTACATACTCAGTACTGTGGACAATCCCCACAGGAGCAATTTGGGGTGAAGTGTCTCAGGGACGAAACGGGATGCTGACTGCAGTGGGGTTTGAACCTGTGACCCCCTGATCCGAACACGCTCAACCTACTGCACCACACGCCTCCAAGACACATAGCATTCACAATCCCCTTATTCAACTGTTTGAGAACTGGCTTTAAAAAATGGAAATGAAATTCAGAAAATTTCAGACATTAACATGGACAATGTGTGTTTCCCAAAACATGTGTGTGTTAAAAACAGAGGTGGAATCAGGATGTAGTTAGCCTAGCGTAGCAACAATAGTGGAGGGGAACAGATATCCTGGCTTCTTCTAAAGTGAAACCATGATAATGATGATGCATCTGTATGGATTCTTGACAAACTTTTTACATAGCACATTTGATCCATTTGTGGGTTAAAAATATTATTCATGTACAATCTTGTGTTCCAAACATAGGACTTTAATGTTGGCACCATCGCTGAGATGTCAGGATACAAAATCGGAGAAATTGATATTTATTAAAATAAATAAGAATAATTATGCAATCCTAGTTCAGTGTTAATGGCCAGTGTACTGTGGAGTCTCTGCACATTTCTGCTCCCATGATGTGCAGTCAGCAGATGATGCGATCACTGCTGTTAAAGGCAGCACCAGTGGAGTGGAGCTAATGTGGGCCTGAGCATTCTGTAGAAGAATATTTAGCTGCAATAATGGTTTATAACGTCTGTTCCAGGAAACCTGTTAGCTGTAGCACACCTCAGAAGTACAATTACAATTGTACTCTTTAATGTAATTCCCTAAATTCAGCTTTTCCATTTACAACACACGATGCTCTTTTACTTGCAGTGGGTAAAAAAGTCACATAAAGAAAGATTATGATTTTAGCTGGGCCCAATACATATGTTGTTAAAGAACACTATAATCACCCGATTGGGCTGATGAATACAATGCAGTAATGTGAACCTTTTTTTTTATGAATCCATGTCGTCTGTGTTTGGCTGTTTTTAGATCAAACAATTTCTACGTGGCCATGCTGCTGTTCATGCTGTTTCTGTGTATGCTGCCCACCATCTTTGCCATAGTGAGGTACAGACCGTCCCAGCACTGCGGACCATTCAGGTAAAAATTGTTTTATAATAAAGAAACTTTGCCAAATGTCTGTATGTGTAGCAGGAAATGTACATTATAGAATGTGTAATATACTGCTACTTAAGTTTAAAAAAGCTATCTTTTTGATTTGTATTTCCCAGTCTTTATTTGGTATTGACTTAATGGCTCAAAGATGTCCCCTCTTATTGTTAATCTGTTTATTAAACGTAATGTATCCCAAATGTGTCGCCAGCTTTATCAACCCTTACTTGCCATTTATGCAGTTTAGCTTAACCAGGAGTGCAAAAAGCAGTAAAGTGAAAAGTAATGTACACAATCTAGAATAAAATATAGAATTAATTGAATGATGAATAAACAGTGAGGTGTATGAATACACTAGATCAGGGGTCGGCAACCTTTTTGATATGAAGTGCCATTTAAAAAAACAATTGTTATCAGCGTTATTATTATTATTAATAAGGACAATCGTCCGTTCTGTGATTCTCCAGAACACACATGTTATGATATTAGGGCAGAGTCCTGCACGGGTCGGATTTTCAAGACCCGCTCCCGCCCCGCACCCGCGACGTGCAAAACCGAACCCGCCCCGCTACCCGCACATATTACCAATTAGTTCCGCAACCCGACCCGACCCGTCGGCACAGGATCCGCAACCCGACCCGAACCCGCATATATATATGAGCAGTGAAAACGTGCAATTATTAACACACGCAGTTGCATATTTCTCTCAAAAAGCGTGGGATGTTGGTTATTCTCTCCATCTAGGAGGACACCAAAAGCCTCCCAGACGTTGGATTTCGCTCTTGAGGAAGTGTTGGAAAATGCTGTATTCTCCGCTAGAGAGCTTCACCTCAGCCATTCAGAATGTGGCGCGCTCAGAAGCAGATGATGCGCTGCAGAGGTTATGATTATGCACAGTCCCGCGGGGTAGAGGTCTGAGGATTTAAACATTAAACTACATTATTATTATTTAAATATATTTATTATGCAACACCCGCGACCCGACCCGCATCATCTTTGTTTTACCCAGAACCGAACCCGGAAAAAAGGGTTTGAAAAAATACCACCCGCGAATCACCTTTTTTGCGGGTCACCCATCGCGGGTACCCGATCCGATGCAGGACTCTGCCCTGCGGTTGTGAGTCAACTGCTTTCCAGCTGAGCCACAGCACACACACTTAATCTCACTGAAAACACTGGATCATATGTATTCCTGTATTTATTCATATGTTTATTCC
>NW_011332912.1:0-4791 GCF_000735185.1 Notothenia coriiceps
GGAAGTTAACCTAAATTAAATCCAAAATACACATAAAACTACAACGAAGGCAACAAAAACAATGCAACATCTCCTTCAGTCTCAGAGGACACAAAGTTGGGTTATCTACAGACAGTGACTAGCTAAAATCGCTAGCTAACTCCCGTTTCTGATAACTTACAACAGATTTTCCGCTTAACTGCAACTCGCGGGATTTGCGAGATTTGCGAGATTCAGGTTACCAAATAAGGAGTGAGAGTGACGCGTAGAGGAACCGGAAGCTGCGCTAGCCTCCGGTGGCTACCATAATGCTATCATTTAGTTTCTCCGATTTTTGCACAAAAATGGATTGATGGACCATCAATAATTTTACTGTACTTGGGGTTTAACAGATTAACTATCGCGGGCCGCCAGAAACATTTCCGAGGGCCGCCATTGGCCCGCGGGCCGCACTTTGAGAACCCCTGCTCTACAGTGACATGTCTCCATGCTTTTATGTTCAAAAAGCTCTTTGTTGTTCTCATACTGCCTGTGCTGCAGCACCTCTTTTCACCCTCTGTCTGAAACCAGAGCCCAGTTTGCTCTGATTGGTTAGTAATCAACTGCTTAGAGATGTGTAGGAAATGTCCCACCCCTTAGCCAATAGAAGCACGAGTGTTACGTACACTAGGAATGTCTCTGTTATGGAAGTCAACAAAGGAGTCTAATGGAAGCGTTTCAGGCAGGGGGGGAGTGAGTGTGAGAGAAACTCCCTCTGGAGGGAACTTTGGGATTTTAGTCTTGGAAGACCATTTACATGCACAACAAACAAATAAAAACATTCCAGGAAAGGGAAAACCCCCATAAGCATAACAGTTCAATGTTACCCATTCACCTACTCCATATTTTCTCTTTGCCTACAATTGTTGTAATGAGTCATTGTAAATATGACACAAAAGAAAGCAAGTTATCACATTTCAGAGGCTGCAACAAGAATATAAACAATGTCATAAGTCAATAAAACATTTTATTATACTTTTTTTGTACTCACTTTGACTCGGCGTATAAGGGCATAACATTCTTTTAACTTTTTTTCATACTCATTTGAGTTTAATTTTGCAACATTGTGCATTTCTGTATCACACAGAGACGAGTCGGCCTCGGCTACGTATTATTTACGTGAGAAGACAGAGTCGGAGAAGGCGGACAAGACCGTGTCCATCACCTCCACCTCGGCCCAGGACACCCTGATAGAAGAGTGGATGTACTACAGGAATCTGCAGCACGGAGAGAACGAGTTCACCCTCCGGAATAAACAGGTAACAAATCATACTGTAGTGTGGGAGAGGGGGTCAAAGTGCGAAATGTTGCTCAAAATAATGACAGCAAAAACATGTATTATCACTCTTTGTTTGAAAGGTAGAAAATACTTTATTCCTCTTTTATATTAAGTGGGTTGGTATAGTGCATGACACGGAGACAACTCTAACCACTATTTCTTTAATCTGATCTTTTGTCGGACATTTGAACTTAAATCTTGGCATCTATGCTATCTTTATTGTTTGTAAATGCTACATTTTATTTAGAATAGTGCAGCGACGACACATTTTCATAGCTCCATCCTGAAAGTTAGCATTACAAGGGCTCCCTCGACAAAAGCCATTGGGATTATCCATCCAGTTTTGGAGTATAGCAGAAATTAGGATCTGTGGCAAACAGAACGCGTTTGTAGTTAGAAGGCCGATATAAGGTCCGTGGTTAACACAAGCTGAAGAGATCTGCACGTTTTGTTCTACCACATAAAATACCGCAGTAAATACTCCACTCATGAATGAGTCATATAAATAGTGGTTGCTAACAAGTGGCTAAAAAACATCACACCGCCACAAGTCCACCTTTAGCTTAGCGGTGGTGATGCGCGGCCATGTGACCGTGATGTAGTTCGTTTATATCATTACGTTAGCTTTTTACTTCTGCCGATTGGATTTACGCTTAAAATGTGGAGATGATCCTACTGAACAAAATGTGTCAAGTATAATAAATGTTTGTTCCCATTGCTTTTAGTTGAGGGACCCCTTGCAATGCTAACTTCCGGGTCTGACCTACAAAAATACATCATCACAGCACCACTCAATAAACAAACTACATCACAGTCACATGACTTCATGTCAACACCGCTAAGATAAAGGAGGCTAATGTTTGGATAGATGACTTTTAGTAGTCTTCTTTAGTCACTTGTTTGTTGTTAAAACAGATTAAAATGCAGACTCTATTAATCTGAAGTTTTAAAGGCTTGGTTTTGTGACGTTGTGGCTTTGTTTCTTCCCTTCTAACCTTTGTGAATTGTTGGCGTCATTCCCAGGTGAAGCAGAGAGCAGATGAATGCATTCTGGCTCTGGACAAACTCATTGAAATCAACTCAGGGATACCAGTGCAAAATGTTTTAAAATCTAAATTTGACTGGACAACTTTGGAGGTAACCTACTGAGAAAATGTGACCTAGTTTTCATAGATTGTGAGTTTCTTTTGAACAGTAAATCATCCAACGGGCAGCAGCACATGCACACACTATAGAATTTAGAATAAGACAAGGAAATATGTGCCTAGTCCAGGTTTCAAACAAGCAGGATGTCCTCCAGCATAGGGGGCATTTCGACATGTATTCTTCCACTAATACATTAAAATGCAACTGTTGAATATTTCAACACTAGGCTCTCATCTCTGTGATGGAATTTTGTTGACAACCATTGAAATATACACAATGTCCTTTTACCTGTGCTCTGATGTCAGAACCTGGTGTTCACATGATAACAGCTGACAGTTAACCTGTGTCCCCTCGTCCTTCCTGGTGTCCCCTCTCCCAGAACTCCATGGATCTGTGTCGGATCGCAGCGGTGGGGCATTCCTTCGGGGGAGCGACAGTCATCGAAGCTCTCTGCAAAGATGTTAAATTCAAGTATGTGAAATTACAATGAACATCCAGGTCTCCTACATTATCATAACCCATGTTCCTGAGAGGCAGTAACAACTAACAGGTTGTTAGGGTAAACATCTTAACCAAGATATCCCCATTAAACTTCCCCAGTTGCTTAATTTCAAGTTTTCTGAACGTTAAAATATGCAAATCCTATTATATATGTGCAGATATGCATACATTTCCAGGTAGAAATTTGAATATTACAAATAGGCCAGGTTCAACATTTATTAAGGTTTCATTTTGTTGACATTTTAAAGTCAGAAGACATTTTATAAACTAATTTGTATAACTCCATAAATCAGAGAAAAACAGCCATTGATTAGTTAAGACAAGTATTTCTCGTATCACACTTTTTCTGAAATTGAATGTCTTAATATGCAATCAGAGCATTACAGTGGGGCAAAAAAGTATTTAGTCAGCCACCAATTGTGCAAGTTCTCCCACTTAAAAAGATGAGAGAGGCCTGTAATTGTTGTGGAGCCCCAGATCGAGGGAGATTATCAGTGGTCTTGTATGTCTTCCATTTTCTAATAATTGCTCCCACAGATGATCTTCACACCAAGCTGCTTACCTATTGCAGATTCAGTCTTCCCAGCCTGGTGCAGGTCTACAATTTTGTTTCTGGTGTCCTTTGACAGCTCTTTGGTCTTGGCCATAGTGGAGTTTAGAGTGTGACTGTTTGAGGTTGTGGACAGGTGTCTTTTATACTGATAACGAGTTCAAACAGGTGCCATTAATACAGTTAACAAGTGGAGGACAGAGGAGGCTCTTAAAGAAGAAGTTACAGGTCTGTGAGAGCCAGAAATCTTGTTTGTTTGTAGGTGAACAAATACTTATTTTCCACCATAATTTGCTAATAAATTCTTTAAAAATCAGACAATGTGATTTTCTGGATTTTTTTGTTGTTGTCATTTTGTCTCTCATAGTTGAGGTATACCTAGGATGAAAATTACAGGCCTCTCTCATCTTTTTAAGTGGGAGAACTTGCACAATTGGTGGCTGACTAAATACTTTTTTGCCCCACTGTATGAGTGTATTGGTTTGTGTTGGTGTGTGCGTGGGTGCAGACCTGCAGCAGCGTCCCGTGTATGTGGTTGTGTTGGGTTGTGGGTCCGGGCTCAGCAGAGAGCTCCTGCAGCAGCGTGTGCACGGTGGAGGGGACCTGGGTCACCAGCACGAAGGGGACCAGGGCCCGGGCCGCCATCTCTCTGGTCCGATACACTGCTGAGCGCCCGCATCTGCAACACACGAGGCTGCACCATTAGTGTCACTCAAAAGATATTTACATCATGTTACACGGATAGCTGCTATGTTATCTTTTAGTCTTGTGTTACGTAAGATTTTATTTTTGAGTTAATGGAGGAAGTTAGAGTGGGGAAAAAAAGTATTTAGTCGGCCACCAATTGTGCAAGTTCTCCCACTTAAAAAGATGAGAGAGGCCTGTAATTTTCATCCTAGGTATACCTCAACTATGAGAGACAAAATGAGAAAAAGAAAATCCAGAAAATCACATTATCTGATTTTTAAAGAATTTATTTGCAAATTATGGTGGAAAATAAGTATTTGGTCACCAACAAACAAACAAGATTTCTGGCTCTCACAGAACTGTAACTTCTTCTTTAAGAGCCTCCTCTGTCCTCCACTTGTTAACTGTATTAATGGCACCTGTTTGAACTCGTTATCAGTATAAAAGAGACCTGTCCATAACCAGAAAATCACATTGTCTGATGTTTAAAGAATTTATTTGCAAATTATGGTGGAAAATAAGTATTTGGTCAATAACAAAAGTTCATCTCAATACTTTGTTATATACCCTTTGTTGGCAATGACAGAGGTCAAACGTTTTCTGTAAGTCT
>NW_011332913.1:0-3274 GCF_000735185.1 Notothenia coriiceps
GAAAATGTTTTAGATCTTTGAGTTCATCTCATGAAAAATGGGAGCAAAAACAAAAGTGTTGAGTTTATATTTTTGTTCAGTGTAATAAATAAGTAACGCCCAAAAATGTTGAAGAAAAAAACCCTGTTTTGATCATAGAGTGGTGCAGTGATGACGTATTTTTGTAGGCCGACCCGGAAGTAAGCTGTGCAAGGGTTCCCTCGACAAAAAGCAACGGGATTTCTCCATTGGATTTAGGAATATTTTAAAATACAAGATCTATGGAAAACGTTTGATAAATGCACGTTTTTTCAGCCGGATAATCTCCACATGTCTACTGTAAGAAATAAAATCTATATATTTTTCTGGAACTTTAAATAATATTATAAACTGTAGTAGTGTTTTCCCACGGACTGAATATAGGGGACATCATGGACATCCTGAACCGGATGTTGTTAGCCATTAGCATGTAGCTAATAGTATATCGCGAATGTGAATATAAGGAGAATGACACGTGGAGTTACACGCTAAAACACACCCGTCTATAGCTCTCAATCATCGACGCTGCAATACTATTATTATGGAATGTTTAAATGACTAACAGACATTAGTAGAATTGTCAAATTAAACAGCAGAAGACAGTTTCGCACACATTTTCGCCGGCTCTCGTAGTTCACGAGCGTGTTCCACTAGCATTGATTGAATCGATATTCAAAAATACAGATTCGAAATTGTACAAGTTGAAGCGTTGGTTTTAACAGTTTGCAAGAGCGCAGGTAGGCCTACTTGCTTTCAAGCAGAACAGGGGCAAACGGGAGTGTTTACATGTTCGGCGTAATGACGTACAACGTCCACCACAACTTCTGTTGTCCTATTCAGCCACTTGTTAACAACCATCGTTTTTCAGACACATAAACTCTTTATAAATCACCAGTGGGGTCACTGCTGATGTATTTAATGCCGTAGAACAAAACGTGATCCGTCTCTTAAATTTGTGTCAACCACAGACCTTATTTCAAGCTATTTTCCCAAAAACATGTTCAAAAAACCGTTGACTCTTACGACGAGGGGACTGGAAGTGGTAAAATGCTAACTCACTTCCGGGTTGTAGGACTCGTTCCAGCATTACTCTATTGGCACAGTAATTCAGATCTGCTCCATAATTGAATTGTTCTTGTTTGGACCATGCTCCATCCACCAAGTTCAAAGTTTCATAAACATTTAAAAAAATACTGGATTGTACTAAGAAAAGCAGGCAAACAAACCTGACCAAAATCTCAAGGGAGGTGTTGGAGGTCATGAAGAGCTTTCACCCATTTCCCAGTTCTCTCTGTAAGTAATCACTATGAGCGACCCCATGGTCACATTGTTTTCACTCTCATTCACTCACATTCATGTTCCCTTCCGGATGAATTCCATAACCGTTGGTGATCCCTATTCATCTAGCTCCATCAAAAGCTACAATTTGAATATGTCCAAACACATAGTTTATTACCAAATAGTTAAATGACATCCCATCAACCCCAGCTGTACTTTTTGATCTGAACCAATTAGCAACTATTAGCATGCTACATGCCAAGTGCACACGGTCAAAGAGCTGTTGTGGCTGAGTGTGTGGCGCTCGCTATCTGCTGTTTAGCCGCTAAAAGCCTCTGGATTCCTCTCTTAAGTTTTAATTAGCCTCTTCCTTTGCAGAGAACAGTTCCCAAAAGTGACCATATGGCCACTAGAATTTAATTAGGACAAATTGCAAGCATGTACAGCATCTCAAGTGTTAGGAATGGGGAGCTGTTCAGTGCTGCAGTGAAAGAATTCAAGTTTATTTAAATGTCTAGGGTTTGCCCTTTGTCTCACCCAGTGCATGGTGGGATAAGCTTTAGTCCCCGATAAGCATGCACATGATAGTTATAAAAAAACACAATAGTGGATAGGTCATTTATGTTTCCATGTAATGCATGGTACAAACACATGAAAGGTCATGTTACTCAATTGCTTACACAAATACACACCATTATCATCCAAAGATTCTAAGTCAATTCAACTTCACATGACACATTAAAGGTCCCATATTATACTGTTTTTCATTATTTTATTATAGGTCTCAGATATATACAAAACATGTCTCTGAAGTCTTTGGCTCAAAATACCAAACCGATCATGCATTGTAGCATCCCATAATCCCCTCTGTTTCAGCCCTGTTCCAAAAGTGCTGATTCTGTTTCTGTTACTTTAGATGAAAATAAGGAGCCACTCCCCACGCCCATCTGAGAGATATTTGGTTAAAAAGAACACAATTGTGCTCTAGGAGGAGATTCAGGTTTTTATAGAAATGGATCAGGACAGAAAGTGAGCAAATCTTTGTTCCCGAAACGTTCAAAATCTCTTTACACAGAGGGGACACATGTTTATGTATAAAAGACATGAAAAAGTGGATTTTGCATAATAGGTGATCCATATTGTGGGCTTCCCAAATACTGTATGTCATTATGACCATCAAAATAATTCAAAAATAATTCCATTTGTAGTGGCTTCCCAAATGTTACCTACCCAACTTTTACAAATAAATGTGCCTTAGTTCCTCAGAATCATTAATACAATGAGATTGAGGGACTGGACGGACATTGTTGAACAGGCCTGAATTACAAACAGCCACCATGTGATGTTCATGGCTCTTACACGCAGATGTCAGTGCGTGTAAGAACCATTAACCTTGATTCAATCTGGTCCAAAAAGATGCAAGACAAATGCAGAATGTCACTGTGCACCTTATTTTAAAAGAGATTTTGACTTTAAATGGATCTTTATTTATTTTGTTGAGGACAGAGTTTCCATCTGGAGGCTCCACATGATCGTGCTCTTACAGCTCGAGGTACCTCTTGCATGGTGAAGCCCTGTGATCAGCCGGATGTGAATGTGAGGTAACGGCAGACTAGACGGTAGACTAAACAGTAGACTAAACAGTAGACTAAACGGTAGACTAAACCAGGGGTTCCCAAACTTTTTCAGCATGAGACCATCACAGATCAAATCAAATTTAAATTATACAATTATCATAAGTGCAATATTAAGTTTGTCACTAGCTCAAAAACTATGTACACACCATTTTTAAACACTTTTAAATGAACAAAGCTATAGTAAAACACTCTGAGAGACAAAGAAACTCCAACACTAGGCAACTGATTAACTTTACTGACTTATTTACAATATTTTCTGATCTGACATGCTAGAAGGGGTATTATATAATATTTTGAATACATGATATAATGTAATAACAATGATATCTAATGAGAGCTAA
>NW_011332914.1:0-9738 GCF_000735185.1 Notothenia coriiceps
TCAGTTAGGGTTAAAAAACGTGTATTCAGCTAAAACATATACATCGCTGCAGTTATTATCCAGTGGAATGCCCTACCTACTGGCCTAGTTAAATCAAAGTGGTTACTTTTTTTTGGCTGGGCAGTGTAGTTTTACACACTGTCTTATTTGACTTTCTCTGGACTTAAAACTGTTTTTTGGGGGCAGACCCCCACAAAAAAAAAATATATTCACACACGTAAGGTCATCATTTTAAAAGTGTATTATGCTCATCGAGTCATCTGTGAGCAGAGCATCAAGTTGGCATGCCTATATTACAGCTGAATGAGGCGATTACAATCGTGTTCAGCAAAACGCCTCACAAACTTATTAAGATTTAAAGCTATGGTGCATTTTGTTTCAATGCTGAGTACAGCCTGAAGAACATATCGAGGATTAAAAAACTAATGTCACAACAGGACTTAGAAAAGCTTGTCCATGCTTTTATCTTTACTCGACTACTGCAATAGTGTATTCACAGGGCTGACAAAAAAATCCATCAGAAAGCTGCAGCTGATTCAGAACGCTGCTGCACGTGTCCTCACTAACACTAAAAGAGTGGATCACATCAGTCCGGTTCTGAAATCTTTACATTGGCTTCCAGTCGGCCAAAGGATTGATTTTAAAGTAGCTACTATTGCTAGTTTTTAAATCATTACATGGTTTAGGACCAAAGTATATTGTTGAACTCCAAAGTATATTGTTGAGCTCCTACATAATTACGAGCCATCAAGGTGCCTCAGATCTTCTGGGACGGGTCTGCTATCGGTTCCGAGAGTGAAAACAAAAAAAGGAGAGACAGCATTTAGCTATTATGCCCCGACACTCTGGAACAAACTACCCAAATCATGCACGTCCGCAGAAACGCTTACTATTTTTAAATCGAGACTAAAAACATATCTCTTTGGCTGCATTTAATTGAGATGCTCATATTCACACTACAGTAGGCCTATGCCTTTTAAACGTACTGTATACCTGTGGTGTTTATTTTTATTATTTTATTATCTTTGCTTTGTAATGCCTGTTGTAAAATGCCATTATATATGTGTTTTTACTGTATTTATCCTAAAAAGTATTTTAATTTGTTTTGTAAAGCACTTTGAATTGTCGCATACAGCAAAGTGCTATATAAATAAACTTGCCTTGCCTTACAGCCAAACTTGACAAACTCTTCTCTGTCATTGTAGACCGCAAACACCTCATTCCTTCCGTCTACTTGGATCCGAAATGCTTCTCGTTTTGCGCTGTTCCCCCGTTCAAATGAAATCGCCGCCAATCATATTTCCAGGCTCGCTCCAGGGCTCACGTCTTGTGCTACATTCACTTGCACTCGGACATTAGAGATTTTCTCTCATAAATGTCCGATGAGCCACAACTTTTCTTTCAAAACAAAGCTGTCAACTGGGGTGGCCAGGCATTTTTCTGAGGTGGCAGCTGCCACCCCGTGCCACCCCGTGCCACCCCGTGCCACCCCGTGCCACCCCGTAGAACCGCCACTGCAAAGTGATTTCTCTATTATCAACCACAAGGGTAGAAAGCACATATTTGTTTTCCAGCATACCACTCTAGATGTTTGATACCAACACCAAAGCAATAATGTGATATATTTTGCCAAATACAGTATGTGTGCATAGGCTGCCCTTTACTTTGAGTGTGACATCGTATCTCACACAGCGCCACATTGATGGAGGCTGGCGGTTCCTTTGATTTGATACATGTTTCTTTTAACCCGTCTACCTGCTTGAGCCGACAAGGCATCAAAGAGCTGGAGAACACCTATATCTATACACTGTGCTGACTGACTGTCATTCTCATCCACACTGTTGAACAGCCACCCACCACTCAGACAGATTGTATTTTTTACCACTGAATGAAGAGCTGGAATGTGAGCATGGCGCATTCGAATCATTTTGTCTTATGATAGCAGTTTAGCTCTGCATTGCCTATTATTTGTGAATATTTAAATAAGGATTTTTATGACCTTTGCTCCATCTACTGTATAGACATTATGTGAATATGCAAAGTAGGCCAAAGGCGGTGCTCAGCAGCAGCACATTTACTGGATGACATTCAGAGTACATGCTCTTTCTGCCCATGGACACATGCTGTGTTACTGATGAGTCAAAGTGAACTCATCACAAACAGTTATTCCAGCTTTTCTGCTGCATTTCTGCTGGCAATACTTATTTATAACCATGAATAAATGGTAAGTAGATTTGTAATAACTAAAATATAACAATGATAATTTACTTAACTAAAACTTTAGTTGATTCTCTCAGTACACCAAGCCCCCCATTACGAACCTTGGCATTAAAATGGATCCTGAAAAAAACTTGAGTCAGATTAAATCGGTGGTAAAAACAAACTTTTATCACCTGAGGCAGCTAGCCAAAATAAAACCTTTTCTCTCCAGACAGCAGTTTGAGACAGTAATCCATGCCTTTGTCACCACTCTGCTATTACTGTAACTCTCTCTACATGGGGATCAGTGGGTCCTCCCTTGCTCGTCTGCAGCGGGTGCAAAATGCTGCAGCAAGGCTTTTAACTGGCACACGGAAATATGACCACATTTTCCCCATTTTGGCTTCGCTCCACTGGCTGCCAAAACATTTTATGATTCATTTCAAAATCCTTTTATTTACTTTTAAATCACAAAATGGCATGACCCCACCATATCTTTCGGAGCTGCTACACCGTTACACGCCCAACCGCCCTCTCAGGTCAGCGGATCAACTGCTCCTCAATGTGCCAGAACCAAGTCAAAGCTCGGAGGGGGCCGTTGCTTCTCTGTAGGGCTCCCACACTGTGGAACGATCTGCCCCTGCACATCAGACAGGCCTCCACTGCCTGCTTTTAAATCGCTTCTTAAAACCCACTTCTTCTCCTTAGCGTATTAACATCTTAGAGCGTTGCTTTTATTGCTTTTAAATTGTCTATTGTTTTTACTTGTACTTGTTTTATGGTGTGTGAGCTGTGCTGTGTTATTTTGTGTATGTTTTGTTTTGTTTATTTGACTATGCAGCACTTTGGTCTGGAGGTTTAAAGTGCTCTATAAATAAAGCTGTATTGTATTGTATTCTTAATTAACTATATACAATGATAATTGAGAACATTTGTTAATTATTAGTTATGCTATATTTGATGTCTCTCAGGTTATTTTTGCATACATTATAGGACTGCAACTATAGATTATTTTGATTAGCAATAAATCAGTTTTTTCATAATTTGGTCAATAGAAAATATTAAAAAAAAAGAAAAATATGTCCATACAAGGTTTGAAATTATTAGGTGAAGTCTTTAAAGGGGTAATTGTTATGATCATTTTCAGGTTAATATTTGTATTTTATGCCTCTACTGTGACATGTCTCCATGCATTAATGTTAAAAAAGCTCTTTATTTTTCTCATACTGCCTGTGCTTCAGCACCTCTTTTCACCCTCTGTCTGAAACCAGAGCCCAGTCTGCTCTGATTGGTTAGCTGGCCGGCTCTGTTGTGGTTGGTCAACAAATTAGTCTGGTTTCAGACAAAGGGTGAAAAGAGGTGCTGCAGCACAGGCAGTATAAGAAAAATAAAGAGCTTTTTGAACATTAAAGCATGGAGACGTGTCACAGTAGAGGCACTACATACTGATATACACCTGAAAATGAGCAGAATATGTCCTCTTTAATACTTATTAAATAACTAGTTGTGATGCAACAAAGTTATATGTATATGTACATGTTTTAAACTTCTTATAGAAGACAAACTATCCTACTTTAAAAAAATGTAAAATCAGCCTTCTAGTGTCAAACTGTAGCTCTAAGCTTTTTGAGTAAACCACACTTTTGACTGAAAGTGTTCTTTGAAGTAAAAAAGCACATGTCAATTTATATGTAAGTAAATAGCTGTTTCTGCATTCACAACACAACTTTGATTCAGCCAACATTAAAGCATCAAAGCTGAAAGTTGCTGTTGTAAAATCCTCTTGCAACAGGAAGTAACATTTCATTGCCTGAGGCATTAGCAGGCTGTTTGTCAGATATAAAGGAGGAACTGCTAAGTAACAATGAGCAACAGCACTTATAACTGAAGAGGTAAAGTGTGCACACACTGCATTCTGAGATAAAATATTTTCTAAAACTGACAAATGCTTTTAGAGCAATTCTTTTAGAGCTTAAGCTGTCAAAACAACAATTCATGAGGGTGCAGATGGCAGATTAAATATTAACACAGATCTATCTGACACACATGGAGAAGTGAGGGCAGGTTACAATGACACACAAGCACACAGTAAAGAGACAAATCACTCTTTATACTGTATACACCAAATGCTCTGTCTTTACAAGTCAGGTAATCCATCAGGGAACTCACTGGTTGCCAAACTTTCCGCATTCAAGGTTTAAGAAAGTATTTCAGTTAGGGTTTAAATAATTTACGTGATATCACTTAAAATAACCTCCACATTGCATTTCCGACCTGACACTTACGGTGGTCTCCTGAATTAAAGTCTGTTGTTTGTTTGACCAACCCGCCCACAGTGAAGTTGCTCTGAGCGTCTACTTTTGACGCTGAGTGGTTAACATTGTAGTTATACTATACCATCTTTTGCTAAATAACAATATATATATATGGTGGGTAACATATCCTCATTTTAACAGAGGTGGGAAGTAGTGGAGTACAAATACTTCGTTACTGTACTTACAGTAAGTACATTTGTCTGGTATCAGTACTTTACTCCACTACTTATTTTTCCGACGACTTTTTACTTTTACTTCTTACATTTTGAACACAAATACCTGTACTTTCTACTTCTTACATGTTGAACACAAATACCTGTACTTTCTACTTCTTACATGTTGAACACAAATACCTGTACTTTCTACTTTTTACATTTTCCAAACAGGCTGGTTCCTTTAGTCTGAATCTTTGTTTGGTGTCGTGATCATCGTGATTTGCATGTCAGAGTTTTTTCAGACAGGATTTCAATCATTAGTTCATTTATTTTATGATTTTGATGTTAGTTTCAATCTGCTGATTAANTTTGGTGGCGTGATCATTATTATTTAGAGTCATTGCATGCCTATTGATTTGAACACGATCCGTGTATCCATCATTTCCAGGTCTTCTCTAAAGAAGAGGGACCAATGAAAACGTTGTCATGTTGCCGTTGTTCAGCATGGAAACATTCATTAGCTAACAATGACATTATTGTTCTATTAATATAGAGGGAGGTCAGGTACTCTTTAAAACAGCTGGTAGCTATGGGTACTTTTTATTGAAGTACATTTCAAAGCCCATACTTATTTACTCTTACTTGAGTAAAGAATGTTAGTCAGTACTTCTACTTTTACCAGAGTATCTTTGAACACGAGTATCTTTACTTCTATTTGAGTAAAGGATGTGTGTACTTTTGGCATCTCTGCATTTAAATGTCTAAAATGTACTATACCTATGTTACATATTTTGTTGAGTTATGTATACCAAATGTTTGTAATTATAAATAAACATAAAATAATGTGTAATGGCATTAATGTAACCTTTCGGTAGCCTTACAAAAAGTCTTGTTCAGCATTCGGTTGTACTTAGATTAACCCATTGTTTCACTTCTGGTTTCATGGAACCAAGATGGCGACTGCAATTAGATAAAACTTGAGGCTTTAAAAGAGCAGTCTGCAAAACATTGGGTGACGTCACGTTGACGAATTTAACTTCTTCTTTTGTACAGCCTGTGATTACAAACTGAAAAATAGAGGCTTCTATTATATCTGTAATAGTGAATGAATATGTTTTACACCAATTCATTCAATAGTTGTTGATATATTTCATTATGAACCACATATATGATGTCAACTTAAGGATTTTGCCGGTGGAAAAGTCTGTGCCTTACATATTCTTGCAGGGACAATGAATGTCTGTTAATTCCATACCGATCCAGCCAATTTTTGTTGAAATATGTCAGATTTAGACTTTTTACGTCGCTTGCAAGGCTTAAAATCAAACACAGAGAACAAAACTTCTCCTGACTAAAAGCACTAAAAGTATTTGAGTGTATATGTATACATGATTCTGTAGCCTTGAAGCTGGTTAAATTGAGTGTGTGTTCAGCCAGCTGTGCAGCCATGGTGAAATGTCCTCATTCAATACGAGCGTGGGTTTACCTGAGCTTAATGGAGCCTGTGTGTGCTGGGTTGCAGCTACGGGATCTATCAGTCAATACACAAACTGCATGTATATGTATTTTTCAGATCTGCACTGGTAACTTGCACATCAAAGCCTCCACACTGCAACATTATTCATTTTGACAATTCAACAGTGAGCATATTTTGTGGGAGATAGGCCTGTGAGAGATAGGGGGAAATATTACCATGATGCAATATCCCACCTAAAATGGAATCAGCTCAGGGTCATTGAATAATGAATACAAGAGAAAATTGATGCTCTCATTTGTTAGTGGAGAGAAGTGTTTATAAGTGGCCACTAAAAAGACACTTATGAATATGCTTCTACGGGCATGTCAATGTGCAGGAAGTATCACTGAAGTTTTATTAGGTTCCTCGGAATTATAATATTAGGGAATTATAAACCAATGCTTCAGTTGTTTCACTGCATGAAATCCTCGTTAGACAGTTCCTCCTTCTCGACTGAAGCAGATTTAATGATACTTACTTAAATAAGTTGGGATCACAGCTTTATTATCCCCCGAGTCTCATTTCACAGTTCTTACTCTCTCCCGCTGACACACAAGACAGTTTTCACTTGCACTCATTGTGTCAGTGTTCCTCTCAGAAACATTCGAAAAGCTGTCAGAGAGTATACACACAATGTGGAGGATGGAGACCATGCACTTATGAGTGCAATATTAAAGCAGAAGTTGCAACTGATGTACTCACTTCCATATTAGTGTTGGGGTGGATTACATGAGTGCGGGAAGTAATACAAGCTTTTATATTTACACTAGTCATGTTTCATATCCTGTAAACTCCCCCCTGTTTTATAACTTTAGACATTCACAGTGTTGCAGTTCAATTTATGATTCATAGCAAAGTTTATGCTTCAATGTATGCAACAAATAGCTACTTTAAAGGTTAAGGATTATATATCTTGACAATTAAATAACTCCTACAAATATATTTAACCTAAAAAAAAGAATGACAGTGTTTTAAAAGTTGGCTATTTTGAACAGTGTTTTCTAGCTGTTAATTTGAAAAGCAAAACAGAGACAAATAGCTTGAGGAATTGTAATAATGTAGCTGTTTTTAATACCATAATCACAACAATAATTGCTCGGGAGGATTTGTCCATTTTGAAATAATTAGAAAAACTGAGCCCTACCTCATCCCAGATATGATGCTGAAAGGATTAGTAGATAATGTAACCTCAAGATGGATCGAATGAGTTTTTCTTGGAAAGTTCAGGTGTAAGAAGGAAAATGTGAGGGATTAACTCACCAGAAGTCTGTGTCCATCAATTCTCAGTCTGTTCACGGTGCCAGCACACTCTGCCATTTTGTTCTGAGGGCATTAAACACATATTGATTAACTTTCCAGAACATTTCCACTTAACTACACAGATTAACTGAATTTAATTCCCAGATGATTAGTGTAATTCAACAGCTATACTTAACTTTAAAATCATGAGAAAATAGGCCCATTAGCATCCATTTTTTTCCTGATATTTATTCTCCATTTTCTTCCTGCACTCACCTTGCCCAAAAAGAAGGCTACTTGTGCCGGGTCCCAATCCTCACACTCCTCTCTGGACGGCAGGTTCATTTTTGTCTCAACAGGGAGCTTCTTAGCAGGAACGTGCTTCTGTAAGTACAGTAACAGACTGACCCTGTCACGCATCCGCAGCTCAAACAAACAGCCAGATTTGACAGGGAGAAGTACACAAAGGGAGGTCACCTCATTAAAACCAACACACTCTGTATTTCCCTCTTTTTCATCCAAAGGTAATGTGGCAATCCATGGTTTTCTCAAACTCGTCTAAATGCGTTACACAGATTGCAGTGAGGCATTCACAAAAGGGAAGTGGTTACTTCCTTAAAGTCCTATAAAAAGACCTTGAGAAACCAAGGTGTCATAATAAAGTATGATTTGACTTTCAACTTCCAGCCCACACTTTATTTACAGTTGAGTTCAAACCACAGTTATTGTACAGTTATTTTCAATTCAAGGTGTAATCTTATTCAAGGTGCCAGACTTCAGTGGGTGTAAGTACAGCTAAAGTTATAAAAGGTGCACTTCTTATAATAAAAGTCATGTGTAGAGATTGCGTTTAATCAATTTTAGAAAATGTTCTGTAAGACAGGATATGTGGTGTTTTTCTTTTCTTGGCTAGCATCTCTGATACCAGGAACAGGACTGTGTTCAGGTGAAATAAATATCTGAAAAATATATGGGTCATATTAATAAACGTTGTGCTCTCAATTACAAAGGCTATTTACAAATGAGCACTACCGCCAAATTTGAGAACAAAAATATTTTTTTGGGATGTTGCCTATAGGCCTACCGGTTCATCTTTATGTACACTTAGCGGAAATACTGCAGTATCTTTTAAAATGTATTTAAAAAGCAAATGTTCTTTAGGTTAACATTCACTTAGCTAATCAGTATTGTGCCCCATAAAAAAATGAGGGCATCCCCATCATAGCTCAAACCTTTTTGGCCTTTGAGGGCCAAACTGTGAACACAAAACCTTGATTTGGCTAACAGTTAGCTTGTGGAGGCATTATACTTATCATATATATTATGTTTTGTGGATTTCTTGACAAGAGTTAGGTGAGAAATACATAACAAGTAGTATGATCTTCCTATCTATGGAGCTCTAAGAAAGAACATTTAACCAAAATTTGATTATTCGGTTTCAAAACAGGATATGAAGATGATGAACAGAAGCCTTTATGATCCAAAACAGGGTTTGTGTAAATCTCTTTATTCTTATTTTAAACTACAGAAGTGTCCCTTTTCTAGATGGAAGATTTGAATTACTTTATTTTCTACCTTTTCCAATTATATCCAGTAATATTGATTGTAAAAGTGTGGACACATAAGATCCTCATATTACCCAACAGCAAATTGAATCCTCCAAAGATAATGAAGACAACTTTAAAAACACAGCCACACACTTCCTTAACACATGCAAATTAACAAAGAAGTAGATCCCATAGAACCCCATTAGGGCCTACTACTTTGTTTAGTTTCAGGGTATGTCTTTAGTTCAGCCTTTTACTTTGTTAGGAAGCATTTTATGGAAGCAAATAAGAGACATAATTATTTGAATTTGATCAGACACCGAATTTATAGCATTGAAAATGTTTACTTTGAAAATCATGTATCTCAATGATGCCACAAATTCTGTTGCCACTGAATTTCTTAATATTACTGAATCTTTTAATTTCAAGCAACATGTTTCTGGCGCTACTCACGTGGGTGGTCATACCTTAGACCTTGTTTTTTCTCTGGGACTAGATGATGATCACATCCATTGGGAGGATCTACTGATCAGTGATCATAAATGTATTTTCTTTAATCTATCTGTAAAAACCGACCCCATATGTCTCAAAACATCATTACGTCGTTCACGCATTATTACTCAGAGTACAGCTGATCAGTTCGCAGCTCACTTTTGCTGTGATAATAACACTAACATGATCGATGTAGAGCTTTTAATACAGTCTTTTAATCAGTATTGCTCCAAATTGCTGGACATAGTGGCACCACTAAAGGATAGGACTAGAGC
>NW_011332915.1:0-7741 GCF_000735185.1 Notothenia coriiceps
AATAAATACAAATGTATTTATTATAAATGTTAGTCCTTAACATCTATCACTGTGTATATCACCATTCAAACTTCTTTTAAAAGTTGAACAAACTCCACACAGCTCAGTGAAATGTTGACTTTATTTGATAATTTCAGTAAAAACTAACGTTCATATTTCTCTTTTTATTATAATACTGATGAACGTTCAAAACAAAGCACTTTGGCAAGTTACCACATACGTTTTAAAATGCTTAATAAGCACCGTAACTTTCATAATAATAATAATAAATGGGATTTATATAGCACTTTTCTAGACCCAAAGACGCTTTACATTACGAGTAAGGTCGACAAACAAAACAAGAATAAAAACAAAAACAAAAACAGAAAAGCAGTCAGGAGGATGTTGGTTCAGAGGGGGGAGGGGCGGGTTTAAGGATAAGCAGAGTTGAAGAGGTGGGTTTTGAGACGGGACTGGAACAGGGTGAGGGAATCAGACTCACGGAGGTCTTGGGGGAGGGAGTTCCAGAGCTTCGGGGCTGCCACAGAGAAGGCTCTGTCCCCGAAGCTCCGGAGTTTGGCCTTGGGGATTGAGAGCAAACCGGCTGAGGTGGATCTGAGGGACCGGGGTGGTTGGTAGAGGATGAGGAGGTCAGTGAGGTAGGGGGGGGGGGCAGATGGTGGAGGGCTTTATAGGTGAGGACCAGGAGTTTGTAGTGAATGCGGTGTGAGACGGGGAGCCAGTGGAGTTCTTTGAGGACCGGGGTGATGTGATGCCATGATTTGGTGTGGGTGAGGAGTCTGGCGGCTGCGTTCTGGACACGCTGGGGTCTGTTGAGGGATGTTGTGCTGATGCCGAAGAGGAGTGAGTTGCAATAGTCAAGGCGGGATATAACTTCTCCGTCAAAATCGTTTGTTTCCGTGAACGGCCGACTGTTGTGTGACGGCAAATGCTGGGGCTGCAAGGCATTGTGGGGCAGCATTTTCTCCTCTCCTTTCGGTAAGGGAGGCCCAGTGGTTCCTAAGCTAAAGGAGGTTATAAAGGAAGTTTGAAACCTCCTTTCCTTTCATTTGGAGAATTGGAATGGCACTTAACATGGCTGCCACTGACGTACTTCCGGGTCATTTCACTTGGTTAGGAAGGTTCCTAAACTAAATGGACTATTGGAACGCAACCGAGGTCTCCATGGGTCGGAAGTAGATGGGCGGGACTTCGCCTTTCATGATTGGCTGAAACTGCACGCTGCACAGCGTCATAGATGTAAGAGGTCAGCGTG
The DNA here is from genome assembly GCF_000735185.1 of Notothenia coriiceps. Lineage (NCBI taxonomy): Eukaryota > Metazoa > Chordata > Actinopteri > Perciformes > Nototheniidae > Notothenia > Notothenia coriiceps. Next base: position 1,256 of record NW_011332915.1, read on the forward strand.
GTTACAGCGAGTAACTCACAGTGCTGTACATTTAAGAAATGGCGAGCTTGTGTGCGCGAGCAGTCAGACAGAGCTATTCACTTGTAGCCAAACCTGCACTATCAAGGTAATATATTTCAAATTCGACTCCGTTAACTGCATTGTATCCGTAACAGCAATGCTAGGTTCGGTTTGGCAGCGGGGTTTGTCCCTGTCATGTCAGGGAACGGCATAGCAGTAGCCAGCTAGCATATTGTGCATAGAGAAGAATGATGGATGACCTTTAGAGTGAAGATTCAGACTGTGGGTGTGTATGTTTGAGGTAACCTGACTAAAACTATAGCCTAACAATCGTATTGCGTGTGTGTGCGTTTTTTGTATGTGTTTGTGTCACAAACGCATACAAAAAAAACACACACACGCAATACGATTGTTAGGCTATGTCACGTTATGTCATCATCCTTCTAGCAATGTCATGCTGACATTGCTAGAAGGATGATGACATAACGTGACATAGGGAACGATGAAGCTTGGCGTGTACTGTCAGATGTGTACAAAAGTGTGTGGGTTAATTACATAAGTAAAAGTAGCAATACTACAGTGTAAACAAATACTCAGAAGTAAAAGTCCTGCATTCAAAGTTGTACTCAAGTGAAAGTAAAAAAGTGTTTGCATAAAAATATACTTTAAGAAACAAAAGTAAAAGCACTTATTATGCAGAATGGCCCATTTAAGAAGCATCACTTTTAAATGATTGGATTGTACTTATTGATGCGTTAATGTATTAGTCACTTCAATGTTCCACTTTGTAAAAGTGTGGTTTATTTGAATTACTATAATAACAACTGGGTGGCTTAACCTTTAATAATGATACTGTAGTTGATTTATATTTTGTAGTAATAACATAAACCTGCAAAGTATCTAGTAACTAAGTTAAATTAATGTAGTGGAGTAAAGAAAGCATGAAATGATACAACTTAAGTAAAGTACAAGTATGTAAAAGTTGTACTTGAGTACAATACTATATAGGGCAACTGTGGCTTGGAGGGAGTGCGGTCCCTGAAAACTGGTTTGATCCCAGCACGTGCGTGCAAAATACTGAACCCTGAGTTGCTCCCCGATGGCCAATGGTGTGTGAGTGTTAGCTTACTAGAGCAAGTGGCACTGCTCTGTATGAATGAGGTGTGAATGATGACATGTAGTATGTAAAGCGCCTTGAGAGGTCATAAAGACTGGATAAAGCGCTATAGAATTACAATCCATTTACCATATATTAAATGGAATTCTGTATGCCAAAATAATGTTAAAGGCGCTGTATGTTATGTCGACTTCTACTTGTGTGTGTCTAAGATCTTTATTTTATCAGCGGAATTGTATTGTATATTGAGTTTGTAATGTATATTCTTCAATTTAGAGAATGCCAAACCAAATTCCATTGTTAAATCTGATAAATGAATGCTTACGTGATCATCAGTGAGCATGTATTCATTTGCCTAAAGTGTTAGACGATATAGATGAAAACCTTTTAAATTGAATAAGGCCTCTATTGGCTAAATAAAACATTGGATGACATATGGGTGAATAGGCTTTTCTACTACTTATAATTCTATATTTGAGCAGAATTAAATAAAATGAGGCTATATACAATATATACTAGGGATGCTCCGATCGATCGGCCGCCGATCGAACGGCCGCCGATCGATATCGGCCGATACCCACTCTCTACCGATCGATCGGTGTTCTCTAAGCAGTTAATGTAGACTTGAATAATGTACTTAATTTGAATGTAATAATTATGTTGGTTGTTGTTTGTGGAAGCGCCAGTGACTGAGCCCCATTAACTGAGTTTTAAACATCACTTTAAATGGAAGATCCCCATAGGCCCCGCCCACTCAATCGGATCGGCGATCGGTATCGGCCGATACTGATTCCGGCGATCAGCCCCAAAATTGGCGATCGGAGCATCCCTAATATATACGTCTAGGCTAAGTGGGCATTCATAAATTAACTACTATTTTTAGATGCATTCAATATGGTGATACGTGAAAATCGAAACAAAAGTACGGTGCTGTACATTTTAGTTATATCGCCTACCATGTGTTTACATTTTAAATTGTTTAAAACTATGAACAAAGAACAAATCCTGCAGTCCATGGGGAACAGCCTCTTGTGCTTGCAACAATTTAATCAATGTTTGTGGGGACAAAACAAAATGTGTCATTTTGCGGTGTACAACTCTGGTAGAGAGAGCCAAAATGAGCAGGATTAGGATATCTTAAACGGAAGCAAAATTATGATTTTATTTTGGGGACCTACTGCATTTTGGATTTGGTTGTTATTTCGAAAATAGCATGTTGTAAGGATCACACTGCCTCGTTTAAGTTTGTATTTAAAATGTTAAGCTTTTAAAACGTTATCAGGCTGCTTTTAATGTGCCTTAACATCATGCAAGTCTCCTCCCACTCCTCCACACAGAGCCTCCCCACGGTTGTTATGCACAGCCAGTCAGCAGAAGAAGGATGAGACTGACAAGCTGGAGCAGAGTGCAGCAGAGACTCTGCTGGCCGAGGAGAAGGCCCAGCTGGAGGAACAGGTCAAGGACATGACGGTGAGTCTGTTCAATTTAAAGTTGGATTAACAACCTTAACAGTTTTCATTACACTGAAAAGCATCCCTATGGAAAAAATGTTCACAGCCCTATCACAGGTAGCTTCTTATAATTCAAATGTCACAGTCCGAATGCAATTTTCTAAACATAACTTTTTCTTTGCATTTTGATATCTTACAGGGCTCGACATTATAAATGGCCCGCTGGCCCGGAAGCACTATTTAGACACCCCGGGCCAGCATAACGTACTTTCCACTTGCCCGCTCGGGCCACTAAAAATATTGCTTTTTAAAAAAAAATGGTCCTGTGGTATTGGTATTTTGACAACAATTTAGTTAAATTGTTTCGTTTATTAACGCTACAACATAGCGTTTTGTGAGGCGGTTGTCGTTGTTGGGTGAAAAGCAAACAGCTGTTTGCTGCGGAGCGCGAGCGCGAGCAGGCTCCCGTGAGCGCGAGCGCGAGCAGGCTCCCGTGAGCGCGAGCAGGCTCCCGTGAGCGTGAGCAGGCTCCCGTGAGCGGGAGCGCGCTCCTTCTTCATTACAGACTATCGCGCCACCTAACCATTCGCCAAAATGTTTTTAATACCAGCGGTAACCGGCCAAGTGCCGGGCAAAAAACTATCTTCAAATAAAACAAAGTCACCGGAGGAGTTAAAGGAGAGTGACAGGGAGGGAGTATGAGAAGAAGAGGGAGAGAAGGTTTTAGCCACACTGTAACGCGTCCTAAAACCCTTTTATAATCTATCGATTAGATTTATGATTCGAAAATTATAAAAGTAGGGTAACAAAACGTAGAGATAATCCGGCTGAACAAAACGTGCATTTATCAAACAGGTTTGTTTTCCACAGACCTTATTTCCAGCTATTTTCCAAAACCCTGTGGAGAAATCCCATTGCTTTTTGACGAGGGAACCAGCAGCTTACTTCCTGGATTTAGGACGCGTCACTGCACCTCTCAATATGATGCCAATATAAACAAGGTCTTCTGTCGGCTCTGTACATCAATGCCGAACTATGCTGACAAGTCAGTGAACAGTAGAAAATATAAAGGTATTGGCTATATAGCCTATAGGGAAATGTCCCAGCAGTTTAGGATAATGAAGGTTCTAATCTAATCTACTACATAGCCATTACATTTCTAACTCCTAATGACAGGAAGGCAGAAATCGCATTATACAAATAATAATACTCATAATAATAGCAGACATTTTTTAACAATGACCACAATATCATTATTTTAATAAACCAAATATGAACAATTGAGGAAAATGAGGAAGAACTGATGATTCAAATGTTGTACAAGTAGTAATGTAGTTAGTGCATAAATTACTATTGCAACAAATGTGTTAATTTTTTTCATTATAAGTTGATTTTTTTTTGGACGAATGCTCCGGGCCAGTGGTTACAATGGTGGGGCTAGTGATAATAACATTCCACCGGCCCAATCAAAAAAGTAACATCTTATCTTATCTTAATAATATCTTCATATTAATAATAATAATAAATCATACAGTATATGTCCGAAAGGGAGCAGGAGGAATATTATTATTATGATTATTTAATATATAAAGACTATATATTATTGAATTACAAGATTAGATATACTTTAGTTGATCTAAAATATTGATGTGTTCAAATGCTCTTCAAAACACAACTGAAAGTCCATGAAACTAGTCTTTCTGTATTTGTGAATGAAGCGCCATCTCCTGGTTAAAACCTGAAATTGAAAATCGGGCAACGCCCTCTTGGAAAATAGTGGGAGGGCTTAACATTCCTCTATACTGGTTTTAGGCAGGTCGTAGGCAGGAAGCTGTAAGCTGGAGTCTGAAATTCAGTGCTACATCTGTATGTTTACCTTTAGCTAGCGGCTAAGCTAGTGGGACGCTACGGTTCAGGTATCCATCCTCTGAAGCTTTTAGGGCCGACAGGGGGAGGAGAATGTCCCGCTAACGCTGTGTGTGTGTGTGTGTGTTTCACATTAGCGGGACGCTATGGAGCTCAGGTATCCGCCCTCTGAAGCTTTTAGGGCCGACAGGGGGAGGAGAATACAACGCTGTGTGTATTTATCGATCCCTTTACAGGGTCGTCAAATCCTATTACTTCCAAGATTAGATTAGATGATGTATCGGTAATGTAAAGATTGAGGATTACTGTCCTTCCGTCTTTAGCGTAATATGTTTATTATTATGAGTATTATTATCGTCTGTAAAAAATTGTTACTGGTGTTATAGTAATAAAATTATTTGGTTTATACTTGTTAACTCCTTTTACTCCTTCTTGACTACTAAGTTTACAACATGTTCATCATTACATCAATCACGTATTTAATGATAACGTTGTTTACACAATTAAAAAAAGTAATATTCAACTAAAAAAAAACCTGCTTACGAGGCCCGGTCACCAATGTTACCACCCCGATCACTATTATTGTAAGGTGGCCGGGTTAGTTTTTTCATTGTAGAATAGAATAGAATTATTATAGAAGTATAATTATTATTATTATTTAGTATGTCATATACAGGCTTTCCCTCGTCCTCCTTATAATAATAATACTAATAAATTATATATTTCTGATATATAATAACTTAATGTTCTAATCTATATGAAATCAACTAGATTTTATAACTACACAAGTTTACGAGAAGTTTTGTGTTGACTTTCAGGTACTTTGATCAGAAAGACATAAACACTTACTTCGCGGTAGAGGACCAATTTTGGACTTTAACTTTTAGCCCGTTGCGGGAGAACCTTTTATCACCCTCCCGAATTGTAAGGAGATATGACCAAAATCCGTCCAGCATCCGTCCTTCGACATTCGACCTCAGACTTTAAGTCACGATGTAGACATACAAATGGAAATCGATCGCCGATTCGATCACCCTGCGATGCCAAGTCCATAGGTAGGAGACTTCGAAAATCCCGGCTGTCCCCCTCCTCTTACAGGGCGATTGCGACACACACACACACACACAAAGTGTAATCGCCCTGCGATACCTCGAGTCCATAGGCGGGAGACTTCGAAAATCCCGGCTGTCCCCCTCCTCTTATGTTGCGACACACATAAATAGCGATTCGATCGCCATCGATCGACCCTGCAGACAAGTCCATAGGCAGGAGACTCCGGTAACTATACCGCCGTCCAACCCCTCCTCCTACAAGGGGCAAGGACGACACACACACACCACACACACACACCACCACACACACCCACACCACACACACACACCACAACACCGCACCCACACACACAACCACACCACACAGCACACACCACACCACACACAACACACAACACACACACACACACACACCACACACCGACACATTGCCCTGGAGTCTACTCTCCCGGACTAATGTCAAAAGAGGAAGACCCCAGTTTGACATCCATAGTAGTGACTCGCAGTCTTGAACGCTGTCCCCGCGTTCGTTTATGTCCTGTGTGTGACTGCGACGGAATCCATCGTTTTGTGCTCTATACGGGAGTGGAAAACGACAATAAAGACTAGTTTTTGCGCTTTTTCCGCCGAATCCGAATTAGTAATCCAATTGAGGTTACACAGACATAAACGAAGGGACAAGCGTTCAAGACTAGCGAGTCACTACTATGATGCAAACCTGCTTCCTAATTTGACGATTAGTCTCGGGAGAGTAGACTCCAGGCAATGTCGTGTGCGTGTGGTGGTGCGTCGCCCCTCGGTCGTGTGGTGTTGTGTGTGTGTGTGTGGTGTGTGGGTGTGGTGTGTGTGTGTGGTGTGTGTGTGTGTGTGTGTGGTGTGTGTGTGTGTGTGTGTGGTGTGCTGTGTGTCCTCGCCCTGTAGGAGGAGTTGGACAGGCCCCGGTATTTACGAGTCCTCCTCCTCATGGGACTTGCATCGCAGTCGACGGAATCGCGGATCG
>NW_011332915.1:7778-8775 GCF_000735185.1 Notothenia coriiceps
ATGTAGAACTAGATAAGCTTATGATAAGCCAGCGTTGTCTACTTATTAAGGAAAAGTGGGTGGTTATTTTTAATGAACAGTAGCTTCTCTGCTTTATCAGCCATAAGTCTGTTCCTCTTCTCATCAAGCACATGAGAGGCAGCGCTGAACAGTCTCTCGCTGTCAGTGCTTGTGATTTGATCTTACTCCGCATATTTGTCCGGGTGTTTTGATTTCAAGTGGTGGAGTAATCCCGAAGTGGTGAAAGTCTTTGCAGTTACACCCCCTCGAGAAATGTCAGCTGAACACGTTTTACAAATCGCAATCCGCGCCTCTTTCTCTGATATTTTTAAATATCTCCAAGCGCCAGACATGTTGGCTGTGAGCCAGCCGCGAGCATGGTCGCGCGCCGTGCTTGTCGCCGCGTTTTGATTATGTCATCACAACAACACGTAAGCTTACCAACGTAACCCTGTTCTCTGACATTCGGTGAGAACAGGGGAGCCCGAAAGGGGCCTTTTTAACCATTTTCGGCCGATAATTTTCGGCGGCCGAATATTCGGTGCATCCCTAATCATTGCCATTAATTGCCTCGTCAAACTACGAAAACGTTTGTTTGTCACAAAATAAATTACACTTGTTTGACTTAGATTTGAGGGCATGGGCTTGAGCATGATGTAATTATGTTCTCTATCACATTCGCTAACAGCTCTGGATGCCGGTCGGCGAGGTGCTTAGCCAAGTTTGATGTGTTGGCTCCCTTGGTTTGCAGGGATCTAAAACATTTCTTTTTTTCAGGTGTCCGTAGGCTTGGTGCCCTCACTGTCAGAGATATAGCTAAAATACTTCCAAATTTCTTTTTTGTCAACAAGNGCGCCAACGGTCAAAAATGTTTTTTCCCTCCCAGAGCTACCAGCGCAGTGCCCCCCAGATCTGGCGCCCCAGAAATTGGCCCTACCTAGTACATCCTACAATCCTAGTCTCAAGATTTAGCAAAAATACACCTTTATTGAACATA
>NW_011332915.1:8815-15618 GCF_000735185.1 Notothenia coriiceps
TCACTGTCAGAGATATAGCTAAAATACTTCCAAATTTCTTTTTTGTCAACAAGCCGAGGCGCAGCGGCAGTTACACTCCCACTTGCTGCCATGCTTCTCGTTTTCTCATACTCTGGCAGNGTACCTGGCTGGCGCCCCCAAGCAGCGGCGCTCATATTTCAGCAGCGGCGCTGCGCCGCCACTATTTGTATATAGGGGAAACACTGGGGTATCGTGGTATCTTTCAAGTATTCTGCCCTTTAAATATTTTGCACACTTATTCCTAGTGTGCCACTGGTTACGGTGCCGGCACGCGTGCACAGTTGCCGACCCCTGCTTTAGATGAATATAAGGAGCCACGCCCCTCTGACAGATATTTGGTTAAAAAGAACACTGGTGCTCTAGGAGGAGATTCAGGTGATAAGGCGGGGGGGGGGGGGTTACCTTTATTTTTATATAAATGGATCAGGACAAAAAGGGAGCCAATCTTTTTTTCCTGAAACTTTCCGGATCTCCCTACACAGTTTATGTATAAAATACATAAATAGGTGACCTTTAAATGCCTGAGGCAAGTGATATTTATTTTTTGAATTGAATGTGTTTTAACGCCATGGGCTACTATTCCTACTGTGTTTCCAGGAAAAGTACAAGCGGGCCTTAGCAGACACAGAGAACCTCAGGACGAGGAGTGAAAAGATGATAGAAGATGCTAAATTATACGGTAAGGAATCTCAAACCTATAAACAAAATATAACGTGGTCTCTGCAAATGATAAATCCTGCAAAAGCTAATCTGTTCAAGACAAAATGTTCCACACTTACATGATTGAATCACTCGATGTATAAAAGGCCAGTTTAAGCCTTTTGGATTGTGTCTTCATGTAGCTGGAAGTTGGTTTAGTTTACTTACACTTGAACCACCTTCCAAAAAAATCAAACAATAATAAGTGACTCAAACACTTTGCATGTATAAAACAGATCTCTAAATATACTTGCACATCCCACAAATGTTTAAAAAATACAACTGCAAATAACTGAAAAATATATATATTAGAAATAATTGTTATATATATATATCCACACACACAAGACCTCACCCCGTGGGGCATTGATGATCATGAGAAAGGTCTGGGATCAGCCAAGAACTACACGGAGGAACTTGTTAATGATCTCAAGGCAGCTTGGACCACAGTCACCAAGAAAACTATTGGTAACACACGACACCATAATGGATCAAATCCCTGAACATACGGCCAAGCGGCACAGGAGTGGCTAAAGAAAAAGCACATTGAGGTGATTGAGGGGCCTAGCCAGTCTCCGGACCTTAATCCCATAGAAAATCTGTGGAGGGAGCTGAAGCTTCCAGATGCCAGCATCAGCCTCAAAACCTGCAGGATTTGGAGAGGATCTTCAGAGAGGAGTGGACCACAATCCTTCCTGAGATGTGCACAAACCTGGAGACCAACTACAAGAAGCGTCTGACCTCTGTGCGTCCAACAAGGGTTTCTCCACCAAGTACTAACACATGCAAGGGGATCAAATACTTATTTCCCACAGTTAAATGCAGATACATTTTTATCTTTTATATAATGTCAATTTCTGGATTTTCTTTTTGATATTCTTACCCTCCATGTTAAAGATTAACCTACCATTACAATGATGGACTGTTCTTTTTAAGTGGGCAAACTTACAAAATCTGCAAGGGATGAAATTATTATTTCCTCGTCTGTATCTTCCTATCATTTACAAATTTCGATCAATCATTTGTGAATCCAGCAACATGTGAATCAAAAACGTGTTTGCCATTCTAAATTCTTTGATTGTGGATTTGTATTATACAGAGTTTTGAGACAAACCGTCATCCAAAGACCTACTCAGCCATTTCTGGGTAGCATGTGATCCCTTGCTGCTGTAGTCGCTTACATCACAAGTACAATAGCAAAGGCATAGACTAGTAAGATATGAAATGCGATGTTGTTTTTACTGCCATGAAAAATATATAAAAAATATGATTTGAAGAATATTTGTACGTACTTCCTTATCCTTTAGTTAATTACAAGCTTAAGAAGCAGTTTGCATGCCCACTGGGATTTAAAAGTTGCACACAACAGGATTATCAAAGACCCCAGCAACAAAATGTTCCGTCTGCTGGCATCTGGCAAGCGGTACCGCCGCATCGGGACAAAGACCATTAGACTCAGAGACAGTTCTATCCATAAGACTAATGCCTGGACTATACTATACTGCACTATTTGTATTGTTGTCTTTTAAATGTGTTTTACTTCTTGTAATTGCATTGTTGAGGAACCTGTGACCCAACCTGCCATCCGGTAATGTCAGCATGATGCAATCGGTAACAATATAATAGGTATCCTGTTACAGGGATTATGTGTCAATATATCCTGATACCATAGGCAAAGCGAATATTGCACATCTTATTTCAGCAAAAATGTCATAGAACAAAAAACAAAAATCTGAGTAAAAAAAATAAAAAGTCTGCATTTTCAATGCAATCAAAACATTAGGAATTACATTCAACGAATTCCTTATAAGGGATCATAATACCATAAACGTAGTACTTCAACATACACTACTTAATTATCATTAGCATACTAAAACATCTACTTCAAACATTTGTATTATTTTATTAACTTAGCATTACAATTTGCTTATGTCCAGTGCTCATTTTTACTTTGAGCTTAAACACCATATAATTTTGATCATCCACTTGGGACATCCCAGTCCCTGAAACATCCAACATGATATCACTGCTTTTTGTCCAATTAGAGTCACTGTAACAAGTAACTGATGTCAGGTGTATAGGGTTTTCTTATGGTGCGTTCACACCGGACGCAATGCGCATCTTTGCATCGCTTTAATGGCGTGAGTTTGACTTATCTCAATGTACATACTATGGTAGATGCCAACAACAACAAAATTAACATTTAATTGTAATAAACGTATCAAAATGATGCTGAAATAATGACATACTGATACGGGTTAGCAAACACCATGAATTAATGCTTTGACAATTGTGCAGACAAGACGGCAGGTGAAACATTTTTTAAATGCATTTTCTGAATAGAGATCAGATTGGTCAGGCTATGCTAAGGCTAAGCTCACATGTAGCTCCTCCGTCCAAACTCACAACGCCATACAGACATAAAATAAAGCAGGGACTATATTCGCCATGCCTTGAATAGTCTATTGTTTGTACATGGATAACTTCTCTCCAGTTTCTGAACAGATGTGAGGAGCAGCTGTGTGCTGTCGACTCGAGCGTCACGCACATTTGAAGCTCGAGTTGAAAACATTTAACTCTGGGTGAATTTGCGTCTATCCGCGTCTTTGCATTGACTTTTCATGTAATCGCGACGCTCCAAAAAATCTCATCGCGTCCGGTGTGAACACACCCGTAATGGATACATAACATTTATGATGAAAAGTAAGAGATTCATAAGCATGTTGAATAATGTTGTAAATTGCTTCCATCCCCAGGGATCCAGGGCCTTTGTAAGGATCTGCTGGACGTGGCTGACATCTTGGAAAAGGCCACAGAGAGTGTGCCCAAAGAGGAAGTTACAAGCCAAAACCCACACCTGAAGAACCTGTATGATGGCCTGGTGATGACTGAGATCCAGATTCAGAAGGTCTTTACAAAGCATGGCCTAGCCAAGCTCAATCCTGATGGCCAGAAGTTTGACCCCTACGAGCATGAGGCCCTCTTTCATGCCCCTGTGGAGGGCAAGGAGCCCGGCACTGTAGCTGTAGTAACCAAAGTAGGCTACAAGCTTCATGGGCGCACCCTCAGGCCAGCATTAGTGGGCGTAGCTAAAGCTCCCTAGAAGTGATTATTCAACTGACCAAGTGGCATTTCCTTTGTTGCCAGAGTAACAGATGACTTCTGGAATAGCAACATGAAGGGTCAAAGAGACGGGAACCCAACTCAACAGAACTTTGTATCTTGACATTATCCATCAGTTTTTAACAGATACATTTACACCTACACTTTTTCTGGCACGGAACTGTCAATACTGTAGACTTTGGCCTTGTCATCAGTTATGCGAGTCATTTCAGAGTAAGTTATTGTCAGAATTTAATGATCATAAAAAACAAACCCAACCACTGGCAGCAGCTTTTATGTCAACATCAATGAATCTTAACTAAAAGATAAACATGTTTCACAAAAAGTTTAACAAATGATCAATACATTTTTGGAGAATTTGTTGTGAGCTATAATTAATCCATCCACAAATTGAGTAGTGCTGATTATTTACTGCTGATATCATTCCAGACTTTCGTTTAAAGCCCTAATTATCTTGAAATGCACCTCTTTGGTTTTCTTGTTTGAGTTAATAATGTGAATAGAGCAAGGAACAGTACTTGATGACCTGAAAGGTTGTGATTTAACTTGGTCAAAACCTTTCTCTTCTTCATGTGGTCAGGAACAGGCTTCAGTAAACCAGCCTCAGTAAATGTAATGTTTCTGTGCGATGATTTGGTTTTGTGGTGCCTGACAGTTATGTTACAGCTTTATCTGTAAAACCATTTAAATGACCTGTCCTGTATGGATAATTGTCCAAACTGACACTGCATCCGAATAAAATGATCAACTTTTGAAAGGAATCTTGGGTAATGCTTTTCGTTTACACATCTCTTTTTCCGTCTTTGTGCAGAGATTTTTCAAGCTGTATGCCACAGAGGGAGAGAGACAAAGATAATGCGCGAGGTGAAAAGTACACTTTTCACCTCGCGCATTATCTTTTTAGTAGTACTACATTATAGCATGTAGTACTACTGAAAACAAGGAATGTTGGATATTACAAAAAAAACGTTTTTATTGTGATACAAATAATAATGAAAAAGAGAACCTGAGCATACAGGTTTTTTATAACCCAACCATCTTGTACTTTTCCACAACTTTGTCCCTGACCTGTTTGGAGAGCTCCTTAGTCTTCATGGTGTAGTTTCTTGCTTAGTAATGCCACTTGCTAAGTGGTGTGGAAGACGGGGCCTTCTACAACAGGTGTATATAGACAGAGATAATGAGACACTTGATTGCAGGTGAACGTTATGGCAAAGGGGGTGAATGCACACACCACTTTTCAGTTTTTGACTGACTTTGTGTTGGTTCATGACATAAAATCGGTTTTAATGCAAGAAAATCGGAAAAATGGTCAAGGGGTGTGAATACTTTTACAAGCCACTGTATGGTGCCAATTTGCCCAAAAAGTGGCAAGCAATTTTAGGATATTAGTATTTTATGTAATGAACCTAATACTTTTTGTCCATTTCAAAAGATGTGTCTTCATTAGGAACCAATAGGCAAAGAGAGATGCACAACATACTATTGGTTTTGGCATTTTTTGTATCCCTTTGTTTTATGGCCAACAAACTATTTGTAGTGATAGAGTGGTTGTAACTTGCAGGATGGGGGGGCTGCCGTCCTCCATTTAGAAGATTGTTATTTCAAACTTTGTTAATTTTCGTTGGGCATGCGGAAATCAAAATGTATACAGTGGCCATCAGTATATGTAAAATGAGCCTTTACCATCAATGTATGAATGTGTGTGAGTGTTTACATTTAGTGTAAAAGCAATTCAAACGGACAGAAGACTAGAAAAGCGCTACTGCAATGCAAGTTCATTAACAAATAAGAAATAATTACTTAAAGGTGGGGTAGGTAATTTTGAGAAACCGGCTCGAGATACAGTTTTTGTTATATTCCATGGAATGCTCTTAAAATCCCGATAGAATGAATATATTAAGTGCTTTGACAAAAAATCCATAAAAGAATTTCATCTGTGGAAGCCGTAGTACTGTAAAAAGCACGACCAATCATTTTAGCCGGCCGGCTAAAATAACTGGATGGCCTGTCAGCCTTCCATCTGTGCCCAAACTTATCTTGTGCCCTCATTGGTCATGTGCGCATTCGTGTGTGTTGGAGGAGGGGCTCTGTAAGGAAGTAGCAGATTTCTTCCGGCTGTGTATTTTCAAATTCTAGCGCACTCGAGCTGGTTTCTCCAAAATTACCTACCCCACCTTTAAGCTTTGCAATCATCCAATTGTTTTGGACTGATCATGTCAGTATGTTCCATACTGAAAGTAGCTTAAAGTGGATTGTTTTATTAGATTTGATCAATGTTTGTGGTTCACTTTGAGAGTGAATGAAAACATAGTAACCAATGTAACAGCCTTCACTTTTTGCTTGTGTAACTCACCAGTCCACAATTACATTGTGAGTTAACAAGCCCTCTCTCCATCTCTTTAATAGAAAACAAAGGCTTTGATTGGGTGGGTTTTACCTTTTAGTTTCACAATGACTGCCAACAATTGCAGAGGAAACAGGACTGTTAAAAGTGAAAGAGTTAGATTAATTGAATACATCTTCATACATTTTCATGCTCTGACAAAATAACGGGACAGCAAACAGCTCAACACTATCAGCCCGGGGTTGTGGTCGAATTGTCAGTTTAGCTTAGGAACCTTCCTAACGGAGTGAAATGACCCAGAAGTATTTCAGTGGCAGCCATGATAAGAGCTGTTGGAATTCACTAGATGATAGGAAAGGAGATTTGAAACTTCCTTTATAATCTCCTTTAGCTCAGGAAAACACTACGAAATGAAAGGAGACAATGCTGCCCCACAATGCCTTGCGGCCGCAACATTTTCCGTGACACAGCATTCGGTCGTTCACGGAAACAACCGAGAAATGATATGACATTTACGGTGCTTATTAAGCATTTTACAACGTATGTGGTAACTTGCCAAAGTGCTTTGTTTTGAACATTCAACACTATAATAATCAAAAGGAGAAATATGAAC
>NW_011332915.1:15663-27492 GCF_000735185.1 Notothenia coriiceps
CTCGGGACAAGTCTCGTACACCGCTGGAATATTATCGTTGACGTCTGACATAAACGATTCCAAGAGACGGGGTAGTGGTGTCGGTATGTCTTTTGTTGTGTTTCCTGGCACATGTCCCACGCAGACGATCAAAGAGGGATTTTACAGTATGGCAGGTATTGATATGTGATTATATCTTTACAGTGAATGTTGTTCCTATGACGTACACTGTTGTATTTGAGGATGTTATTGAGGCCTAATTCATCATAAGCTGTAAGCAGATATTGCATGTTTGCGATGGCATGTGTGAGTTCCCAGCTAGAAATTTTTGTTACCATTCGTTGTTCTAGGAATGTTTTCAGCGGGACATTTTATTAGTGTTTGTATGTGTTTGTTTCTACTGTGTGTCTCTCTCTCTGCCTGCTGGTCTGCTCTACACGGCTGGGAGCAATCTCCAACCAACCACACCTGCAACCTGCTCATCAGCCACACTATGAAAGCCTGCAGCCTGCACTCATTCCCTGCCGGATTGTTGCCGTGAACGGTTTGTTGCGTGCCGCTCTAGCTTTTTGCCAGCATATTCTTTGACAACTTTTTTTTCACACTCATTTTTATGTGCTGAATTTGAGACTTTCATGAAAGAAAACGGCATCCGCCATTTGAGGTCAGCACCGTTTCACCCGTCTTCTAATGGGCTGGCAGAGAGGGTGGTCCAAACCTTCAAAGGGGGGATGAAAAAGATGATAGGTGAAACATTGCAAACTAGACTGTCAAGGTTTCTGTTCAGTTACCGCATCATACCTCACGCGACCACAGGCCTGTCGTTTGCAGAGTTGATGATGTCAAGGAGACTCAGATCTGCACTTGACCTGCTCCTGCCAGATATGAAAACAAGAGTGCAGCAAAAACAGAAACAGTCCCATGACACAAACAGGAAACTGAGAAGTTTCTCACCTGGGGATAAAGTGTTCATCAGAAACTACTGTTATGGACCTAAATGGATCCCTGCGCTCATCGAGAGCTCATCAGGTCCAGTATCATATACAGTGATCATTGGAAGTGGTCGAGTTGTGAAGCGGCATGTGGATCAAGCCAGATTGTCAGACACCGTGCCCTTAGAGCCGGTGCTGGACTCCAACAGGGACACTGTGGTTCCGGTGAGAATCGAGCAAGAAGGACCTCCTGCAAGTGAGCCAGTTGTTCTGTGTACTCCGGTCCCGCCGGACTTGCCTGATACACCCATCAGGCAAGAAAAAATCTTGTGTGACGCTTCGCGTCGGGCCGAACCACGCCCCTTAGCTGTGATATAATGAGCATATACCACGGCCTGTCGTGAGCTATTGCTTAAATATTCATGTCGCTTCTAAGCCTGTAGTTGAGTGCTGCAATGGCCTGAATCCGTGCTCATCTACATTTCAAAGGTGATGAAAAGTAACTAAGTACATCTACCATGTTATTCTACTTTATACTTCTACTGGCCTGGATTTCAAAGGAAAATATTGTACTGACTTTATTTTATAGCTGTAGTAGCTTACATTTACACAAAAAATGTGATCCACCTATTAGACATGATGCATTGGATTAAAGGCCCCCTTATATTTGTGCAGTGCCATATCCTTTAAGAAATGATTGTGCCTAACGACAAACCTTACAGAAGAGCCACTGAATTTGTATTTATTTTTGTAGCAAAGGATTATAAATTACACAATAAGTTATATTGTTTGCATGAGCAAAACTATATAAAAAATACAAATCATATAATTTAATGTAATATAATCATGTCAAAATATAACATTGAAGGCTTCATAATTAGATGCTCTGAAAGGGGTACATTTTTAAATGTACCATGCCGGTAATTACTCAAGTACAATTTTGAATGTAGGACTTTTAATCACTTTACATGTATTTTTTTACTTTGACTGTATACTGTATGTTTTGCTTAATGAAGGTGAATCACCTTAAAATACATTATATGTATTAAAACATTACGGAAATGAAAAAAGAAAAAACTCTTTATATACATTTTTCTTTTAAAGTAATTTCTAAAAAAGTTGATAACCCTAAATATGACCATATCAAAACTAAATGGAAACGTTGGCAGCCCTCTTGACTAATAATCCAAACTGTCAGTACGCTGTTACTGTTACGGATAAATTAAACTGAGGCTTTTTCCTATTCATCACAACAAGGTGATAAGCAAACTTATCACAGTTTGTGTTGATCCTCCTGATGGGATGGCCATGGGATTTCGTGCTTCCCATTTTCCTCTCTGTCCCTCGGGGGGACGAGAGCAGCTTGTTCCCACTCAGCCGTAACTTCAGCAGCTATTTATAGAGCGCACCAATTGAGGCCCAGACATTATTCTGTGGCTGCAGTGTGGAGGAGTTTTACCCAAAAGTGAATTATGGAGCAAGTAGGGTCAGCTCCTCACGGGATGAGGAGGACACCCTGCTCCTCCCTGTCTTTGTCATTCTCTCTCATCGTCAAGTCCTGTCTTGCTCTGAGTCATCCAGATGAGAAATATATCTGAGAAACAGTGAAGCCGCAGCCTCTCCAGAGCTTCCTCTTGTTTTTTGTTTGTACTCCCTTTCCATCTCTCCATGCGATTCACAAACATGAAATATCCAGCATATTTTCTCAGCAGTGACTCGAGTCCCATGTGCCCCGCTGAAGATCAGTGGCGCAGAGAATGCAGCAGATTGTAGGGACTTAATGTTTAATAAAATCCTCTTTTTTCCCATTTAAGGCTGAGGCAAGTGACTTCTAGTGAAATGAGTCTAGCTTTACAGCTCTAGCACTGGATCCCTTTGGCTGCCATTGTAGCCTTGGTGATCAATCATCTGATTTGGCTTGGAGACCATGTTTGGAAAGGAAATATATAAAGCTGAGCTGATATTTCTGACAAGAGATATATAGAAGTGTTTCACCATTATCTCCAGGCCTGAGTAAGCAACCATAATGAGGACGAATAGGGTTTCTCTGTTGTGGCTTGGACCAAACATCATAACATATTCTTGTAGGAATACTTCTTACCATTTTTAGTGATAGCATTGACCTGCAATTGTTATTAAGGATTTACATAAATCAGGTTTCATAATCAGCAGATTTATATTCCAAGTATGGATGTTTTTCAGGTTGTCGGTCTGTAAATGGTACATCCTAATGTGCACAGAGACAAATTCAATTGAAACCAAGTTAATACCAATATAATATTGGCAGCCATCAACCCTTACCCACTTTGATTTCGGAATTGCTTCTACTTTAAAAGCAATATCTCCAATAAGCGTCAATAACACTGCATGAATTTATGCGGATATCTCTTTTCTCAGTTTGACTCCACTTTCAGCATCTTATAAAAGCTTAAGCAGTGTGTCAAATTTAGTTCTATAGGTGTTTCAATAAAATAGCTGTACTGTAAAATACATTCCTTGGGGTCTTATTATCAACACCAAGAGAGCTGACTCACTTTGAAATGCTATCTTCACATGCCCTTCATTCTCTCTGTCCTCAAAACTGTCTGTAAAAAGGTTTAGAGGTCATTTCCTGTCTACGTGGGAGGCAGCAGCTTCAAATAGAGCCTTAAAAAAGAAGACTGTCCGACATATTTGAAAACACATAGTCGTTCTTTCACAGAGCGAGATCAGATTCATCTCAGTGAATCAAGGACAGAGAGACGGAAGGTCCTTTATTTTTGATTTTAGTCTTTCGCTTAGCAGATAGAATAGAGAAGGGAACCATTTTTTTTGTAATACGTTAAACAGCGATAACAAAAACATGCCTTCCTGTTTCCCCAAAGCTGTCTCAATTAAATTGAATATTTTTAAAGATTGAATAATATAAAAATGTAACAAAATCACAGCTATATTTCTCTCTTACCAAGAGCAAGAAGACAATTATCAATCCCATATGTGTATTTTAAATATAGTCAGGACATGGTTAGCCTAGCTTAGCAATTTTTGACAAAAGTGTTTGTAGCTTTCGGGAGTTATATTACAGTGAGGTTGCCAGGTTCATCAACCTCAGCTTTACTTGGTTTAATGCTAGGCCAATGAGTAAATGTTAGCACAATAATATGCTAAACTTGGTATAAATATGGTGAACACGGTAAAGTCACCTAACATCAACATGTTGGCATTGTCATTCTGAAGCCTGTTTATGGGGTCAGAACAGTCTCATTATACACGCATGCACACAGAAGGAATCACACTTGTATTTCATGATCCGCAAAAGGATTCACACTTGTATTTCCGGATCCACACTTGTGTTTTTCAATGCACACACAAATGTGTTCCGTTTCATATACATGTAAATAAAATCCAAACACAGAAACAAGTTTTACATATGTATTTTTGATCCACACATATTTGTTTTCCGTTTAAATCCCCTGAACCTGCAAACACAAACCGCTTTCTGTGCATGGATCGCTGTGCATTCGTGTGTGGGTTTTTTGAGACTCCCCTGACGCTCACCCGATTCTTACTTGTAATTTCTCTCATCTATAGCCAATCAGATGTCTCCTCCAGTCTAAGCCAATCACCTGAGCGCGCCCCCACGAGGGTATGATTTCTTGCGTTCATGACACTTCATATACGCATTTTGCGCAGTCCGGTCAGCTCGCTAAACAGAGAGCGGAGACATCACATCAGGTGATCATGCAGAGCTGCGTGTCTCCGTCAGACCCAGCAGCTGATCTGATCTCTCTCTCGCGTCCGGTTATACTTCACTCGTGTTTATGTCCATATCGATCAGATCCAGCTCTCCTGATCAGCCTTTATAGAGAGCACCGATCAAACTATTTAGAGTGAATATGGGCCGATAATGACCGGCGGGGCTCCCCCCCGTTGACAGTTCACTGCCAGAGCCGGCCCGACCCATTAAGCGACATAAGCGGCCGCTTAGGGCCCCGCAGCCACTAAGGGGCCCCCCTAGGCCAAAAAACATTTTTTTTATATTATATAGCAAGAAAAAACAGTAACAGTCGCGCGTGATAAGTACGTTTAACTAATTGTGTTAATATCGCGTAGATTGGCCTAACTCTGCAAAGCTCATGTATATATTATTTCGAGTCAATAATATAAACAGCATTAACCGTGCGCTTACCTGATCCTCATCATGAGAGGATGGGAGGAATTGTAATTTCCCGTGTTTCACTGATGCAAGGCAGAGGCCAAGACAGCCAGACGCAACCGAGAGTTAAAGGAAATAAAGCCATCTGTCTTATTGGGCTGACAGGTACCTATCCTGTGACTGTGACAGAATGTTTCAAAATAAACCTGTCCAGTCGGGACTCAGAGTTTTTGAAGATTGGACATACAAAAAANAGACTGTCAAGGTTTCTGTTCAGTTACCGCATCATACCTCACGCGACCACAGGCCTGTCGTTTGCAGAGTTGATGATGTCAAGGAGACTCAGATCTGCACTTGACCTGCTCCTGCCAGATGTGAAAACAAGAGTGCAGCAAAAACAGAAACAGTCCCATGACACAGACAGGAAACTGAGAAGTTTCTCACCTGGGGATAAAGTGTTCATCAGAAACTACTCTTATGGACCTAAATGGATCCCTGCGCTCATCGAGAGCTCATCAGGTCCAGTGTCATATACAGTGATCATTGGAAGTGGTCAAGTTGTGAAGCGGCATGTGGATCTAAGCCAGATTGTCAGACACCGTGCCCTTAGAGCCGGTGCTGGACTCCAACAGGGACACTGTGGTTCCGGTGAGAATCGAGCAAGAAGGACCTCCTGCAATTGAGCCAGTGATTCTGTGTACTCCGGTCCCGCCGGACTTGCCTGCTACACCCGTGGTGAGACGGTCAGAGCGCGAGAGACAGCCACCTGTATACCTGAAAGACTTTGTTAAATAGATCAAGAGATGTTCCATTAATAGAGCAGCATAGTTCTCTGTTCTCACTTTAAGGAAATGTTTAGAATGTTAATCTTTGAAAGTGAAATGATTTATGTCAGTACCTCGAAATGTTGCGTAACGGGAGTATGTTATACCCCCACCTTCGGGAAGTATTGTTAGCTTAAAGGGGGGGAAATCAGGGGGAAATGTGGTATCTTACCTTGTGTTATTATTACATGTTATTGCATTTGTCCAGCAGGAGGCAAACTCACACTTGGTATTAAAAGAGCCTGTTGTGCATGTTCCCAGGAGGAAGTCCCGGAAGCATGTTACCAAAGTAAACCAGTTAAACCTACTCCTATGTTGTGGACATACAATTATTGATCACAAGATACAACAAAAGTCAACATTTCATAGTGTTTACTGAGCTGTGTGGAGTTTCTTAAAATATGTTTTAATGGTGATATGCACAGTGATAGATGTGAAGTACTAACATGTTTATAACAAATACATTTGTCTTTATTTTAAGATCTTTTCATACAATCATCCTTATTGGGATTATTGTGGATTAATACGTGTGGACCGGAGGGTGGCAAGCACAAATGTCACTTTACTTTATTTATTTCAATTCCAACCTTGGTCATGAAGAATACATGTTTCTCTGTTGTCCAAGTCCTTAAAGCATAAAACAGCACCATAAGAGCACGGTGCAAAGTGATGCGTTTACAGTAGTCCGCCGTTCTTATTATACATCCATTTAGTCCACTGTATAGAAAACTGTAGTTTCCCCACAGCAGACGCCAATTATGACGTCCGCTGGCGCATCATAAATACGTCAGATAGTGTAAGTGCAGTCGGATTCTCAAAGTACAGCAGTCTCTTTTCTTAAGTCCTTTTGAATTCTCCTATCAACTATTCCTGAACACCTTGACTTTTCACACAGAGGTCAAGGAATAGTGGATAGGAAAAGACGAGAGAAGCGGATTTTTGGACAATTCGACTACAACCCGGATATTATATTATAGGCAGCACAGCTGCATGTCACCATTATGCCTAAATCTCCAGAAAATGCTTCATCTCTAATCAAAAATTATTTTTACTTTATTACAAATTTATGAACATTACCATGACACAAAATACTGTACATTTCACATGTGGGTAATTATATGTTTTTCCCAATTTATATTACAAATGTAAAAAGAATGCAAAATCCCCCTTACAAAAACTATTATAGCCATTGGAAAAATATAATTGCCACTATTTTAGCATCTTTTTGAACATTTGGGTGCACATGCAGAAAGATTTACTGTCAAAATCTGAAGATAACTAATATTCATACAAATGAGAAGCATCAATGCTACAGGATTGGAGTTTGGTGTATAGGCTGAAATGTAGCCTTGTTTTTTTTTAACTGTGGTTCAGATGACATTTTGGGACTTGGGGCTGACATCTGACCTGAACTTTTCTTATTCGTTTTTTAACAATGCCATTATACTCACACATTCCCCTTAGCTTCAACACAACAGTTGTACAATCAGCATCTTCAATAAACCTAAACAATTGACTAATACATCAAACTCCAGTCCGAAATGTTAGCCATGGGTTATTATGCAACGCAATGGGAACAGAATGTACATTTGATTAATCATATGTTGTATACAAATTATGTTGGAAATATGGATTTTTGTATTATAAGCATTTCTCAAAATTGTGAACTACTAAGACCCAGAGTTATGCAACAAAAAACAAGCATAAGCACCTGATGATGTGTTACTTAACAATACAAAGTAAGGCTTAAAATATAAAGTATTCTAGTTTAATCAAATTCAATGAAAACACAAAACTTATGCCTGCCTCTTAATACTTTCCATTGTCCTATTGTCTCTTGCAGAGTAATTATTCATTATTATATATAAATGTTTAATCCTTAAAAAAAGGTTTGGTGGCATAGTTTTTAGGAAATGACTCAAATGGGAAGAAATGCACTTGTCGGGCCAATTATCAGCCATTTAGTGGTCTAGCGAGTGTTAATGTATGTGGGATTGAGTCAAAATGACAGTGTGTGTGTTCACGGTAATGAAGACACACCACTCAGTTCAACAGTGTTTTGATACAAACAATAGGTGGTTTTGGTGTTTTCATGGGATGTGTATATAATAAGAGAAATATAAAATATCACCAGATTTATCTCTGAAATACAACCTTACGTTGATTAAAATGGTACATGGTGTGGAGCACAACATTGATGAAATATGACAAAGCATGACTGTTGACCATAACAGAATATTAACCCCCTCGACTCAAGTTCTACAGTGAAGAGGGAGCATTTACTTTTTAAACACCACAAAAAAAGCAAAGCTACTTTTGCTGCAATGTATACAGCTAAGAACTAATGCTACTCATGAATAGCATTTCCCCTAAAAAAGACAGTTACCACCTGGGAATGTGATGCTGTCGTCCACAGGGCTTAGGTTTGATGTAAGGACCTTTTGAAATTAAATTGAGGCATACTGCAGTTCCTGCTAGTTGAAAAATATAAAGATGTTTACTATTAAATTGCCTTGACTTAACACTTGCTTAACTAAATTCTAATTAGGCATTTTAGTATCATTGCAAAATGCCCTTTCACATTAAGCTGCCTGTATTATATTATGTTGACAGTAGAAGATTTAAAGCTGTGCTAAGCTGCACTCATTTTTCTGAGAAAAAAAGTCTTCCTCCATAGTAATTTCAGGTGAAAAACTGACATCAATTAATACAAATTAAAGCCTGACAGCATTTTGAAGCCTGTTCTCTCTGGTTGACAGATTGTGTAATGTACTCTAAATGATCTTTTAAATCATCTTTGGCATTTATTTCTTGTTGCTCATTGGCTGACGAATGGGCCAATACTGATATATCATCAGATCTATCCATCTAGCTCTATGTCAACCTACATTGTGATTGCCTTCAGGCAGAAGCAAGTGCTCAGCCAAAAAGAAACATGATGGCTGTTCAACCCTGCTGCTTCTTTTCCTGTCCCAATTAGTCAGTGAGAAGAAGAACATTCAGAAGATTGATTGTTTGCATGAAAAAAAATCTAGAAAATGAAGGCCATAACATTTTATAAGATGTAAACGGTAGCTCTAGTTAGGAAGTCCTGCCTTACCTACTAACAAAAATAACTTAATTTATTTTGAGGAAAATCCTGAAAAACATCTACCACCAAAAATAGTGATTATTCACCCAACAATTATGACTCAAACTCTTCCATGAAATGTTATGTTTCTATTGCCTTTTCCATGTCGATTTTTGGATTTTAAATCTAACAATCATCCTCTTGCAACAGCATTTAAACATCTCTGGAGCTATGTTATACTTGTTAGCATTGTAGTTTTCATTCATGTAGTAAAAATATGGACACAAAATACTTCAAACCCAAAGTGTTGTTTTTCAGCCCTGTCCCTTACCAAATCTAAAAATAGAGGCTTATTTTCTTCTTAGCCCTCGTATGAAAATATATATTTGTTTTCCTCCAGTGGGGCATCTTCTTTCTTTGTAATGTACATATCCACAATGTCACCTCTGAAAAATGCCAGTAGTTGCCTACAGAGCTTTTAGCGAATCATAAACGTATTATTTCCTGACCAAAGATGGATCGCTAAGAGGCATCTCTGGATATCCAGCCACTTTCCGTTAAAAAGGTGAGAATACGCTTCTTGAGGACCTTGTCCAAGTAGCTGGGCAGCCGGCTCTTGGCCGGGATACCTTGCCTTTTCTGCAGGTGATCTTTGATGATGATGGTTTTGACAGTCAGGTAACGTGCTGGATTGAGGTTCAGAGAGTTACAAAGCACCTTCTCCCTGTCTGACAGCAGCTCAAAGCCTGTCAGATTCTCGATGGCGGCAAATTCACCATCTTTGCCCTCTTCCTTAATCCCGCAACCAACCCCCAACCCTCCAGCTATGCCGCCTCCCCCTCCAGCTCCTCCCCCAAGTCCAATCCCAGAGCCAAGCCCGCCCCCTCCTCCTCCGCTTCCCCGTTTGGAGGTGAACATGCTTTTGTTTTCCTTGCGTTTCTCCCGTTTGTGGCGCGCTGCTTCATATTCAGCAGACTCTTCAAGGCGGGCGATGCCATTGCGCCGGTAGCGCTGCAGCTCACGCACCTTTGCTCTTAGCACACGCTCTTTATGCATGTTCTCAAAGAAGTCTTCAAATTCCCGATTAGCCATGAACTGACAGAGCCCCCGCAGTCTGACCCGCTGCTCCTTCTCTTCCTTCGGGATCTTTCTTTTGGGCATACTGGAAACAGGGCCTGATCCTACTGCCGTTGTGGAACCTGATCCAATTGGGCCACTGCCAACTGCTACCCCCCCTACCCCAACAGCAGTACCTATGACTCCCAGCGCTCCTGGTTTCTCCTTCTCCTTGTCCTTCTTGTCTCTGCCCAGGAACGCAGGCACCAGGTTGTAGTCTCTTGCGATGTTCTTACGTCGTTGGCGTTCTCTAAGCTTGCGCACATACATATCCACATGTGCACGTTTCATTTCAATTTCCACATCCTCGTCGTCGTAGTTCACAGACAGCCCGCTAATAAGCTTCTCTGCGTCCTGGTCATATTCAATCTCATAGTCGTCACGTAGTGGCATGTAGCCCAGCTGCTGCTGGTCTGCAAGGTTGATATCAAGCGGTGGGAGAGGAGTGGTAAGGCTAGGCGACAGCGGCCCCCCGCTGGGACAGGTGTGGTCCGTAACCCGGTTGGGAATGCTCTCAGGGATGCAGGCCTTACCTAGGTTTCCGTGGATGTACATGGTGACATAGTGTTCCATGACTTCCTGAGGAGTTCGGGATGCTCCGACGTGAGCTGCCATGTCCTCCTGGAAGACAACACAAACGTCTTTAATATATATTTCTAATTATTAGTTAGACTGTAAGTTGAACAACAATTCCCACAAATGTCTTTAACATTTTAAGGGGTTGGTAATTTAATGGAAATGAGCAAGTAGGTTTTCAGGAAATAATTGCATTATTTATTGGCAACATTATAGGGAAAAAACTGTATTCAGTTTACTTACTAGTATTATTTACAGTATATATAAGTAATTAGTATTTAACTCATTGAACAGCAACTCTTCAAAAGAACATGCTAATGCGAAAATTGTTCAACGTGCAATAATACAATTCGACATATGTAACTTAAATAGTAAAGCTTTGAAACTTTAAGGTATACTTTAATTTAAGCCTATTGGTATCTTTCAAATTTGTTATGGGATTTATTGTATTTCATTATGTCATAATTTAAAAGCTTGAATTGTAACTAGGGATGCACCGAATATTCGGCCGCCGAAAATTATCGGCCGAAAATGGTTAAAAAGGCCCTTTCGGCTTTCGGCCGAAAAAATATCACCGAATGTCAGGGAACAGGGTTACGTTGGTAAGCTAACGTGTTGTTGTGATGACGTAATCAAAAGGCGGCGACAAGCACGGCGCGCGACCATGCTCGCGGCTGGCTCACAGCCAACATGTCTGGCGCTTGGAGATATTTAAAAATATCAGAGAAAGAGGCGCGTATTGCGATTTGTAAAACGTGTTCAGCTGACATTTCTCGAGGGGGTGTAACTGCAAAGACTTTCACCACTTCGGGATTACTCCACCACTTGAAATCAAAACACCCGGACAAATATGCGGAGTAAGATCAAATCACAAGCACTGATCTCTGACATTCGGTGATCTTTTTTCGGTGCTAAAACCATTTCGGCCGAAAGCCGAAAGGGCCTTTTTAACCATTTTCGGCCGATAATTTTCGGTGGCCGAATATTCGGTGCATCCCTAGTTTTTGTATAGGCCTACCTAAAACCGTCAAATCCCGCTATTAGAATGCAATTTTTAACAACATAGGGTGCTACATAACACACTTTCAGGAAAAGTCACGGACTGGGAGACTTTAATATTTTATTGAAAAAAAGTTACATTGCACACACACAACACACATCACACAAATTGACCCGATTGGCGGTTCTAGTGTTAAA
>NW_011332916.1:0-1622 GCF_000735185.1 Notothenia coriiceps
CTCGTACTACTCTACTACACTACACTACTACTACAGATACGTAACCACACACACACACACACACACACACACACACACACACACACACACACACACACACACACACACACACACACACACACACACACACACACACACATGTATGTCATTACCTCCAGCTTGTGCATTTTCAATTAAAAACCACCACTTTGTGCATTGTATTGAGGGAAAGTGATTAAAACATTTCTGTCTTTTCATTTCAGATAACAGAAAACATCTCTGCCCCTCGCTATGTGTGACAGGTGCATTGGATGAATGAACAACCTGAATTAAAAGGGAAGAAATAATGATTAAAGAAATACAGCTTTTTGGCATGATGCAAAAATATTGTGGACCTAGTGAACAACCTTAAAGTGACAACCTGCAAAAAACCGTAAAGACATTTAACCCACACGAATGTTAATCTATATTTGAGCCTTTTGTTACTCCGAAAACGCAACCAGAACTCAATAAATGAAGAAATCATCTGCTGGAAACGTGAATGGAAACAAAGTGATATATAAGATACGTTCTAATTGTGCAGCTCACATCACAGTTTAATAATAATTTAATAATCCTGTTGCATAAAATAAAATGCTTAACTTATAATGATTGTTTTGTGCTCCAACACAATGTTGTCTAAGCAGTAATTATTATATTATTATTGTTTTTGATGAATGGTTGGCCATCTTAAACAATGGGGAACCTAAAAAATGCTTGGGGCAATAGGGCCTTTAGGAAGAGATCATGGTATAAAATAAGTAGGTTTGTTACGTAACATATCGGTGAGGTACACCAAGACGTACTACTAAAATGCATGGTATTGGATCTTGTTTTCTTCCGGAACAAAGTGACATCACTATGTAACACACGTCTTTCTATTGGCTAGCGCAGACTGGGCTCTGGTTTCAGACAGAGGGGGAAACGAGGTGCTGCAGCACAGGCAGTATGAGAACAATAAAGAGCTTTTTGAACATTAAAGCATGGAGACATGTCACAGTAGAGACATTCAATATGAGCCTGAAAATGAGCACAAGTTGTTATCTTTAAGAAACAGGTTTAGAACCATGAAAGAGAACATGACTGTCGATATGTAGAACACAAAATGTAGTGTTTTGCTTTTCAGTGAGGAAACCAATGTAACGGATGATTACGATGCAACGTGATAGCCTGTAACAGAATCAGAATCAGAATACCTTTATTAGTCCCACAGAGGGGAAATTTGCAGCGTTACAGCAGGAAAGAGCCACAGACAGCTTAGTGTTGCATATCTTAAATGCGTTATCATATAATAAACAAACAACACAACAATATGCTAAAAAAGTACTAAGTTATAATATAATAAACAATAAATGCTAAAAAAAGATAAAAACTAAAAAAGTTACATAATTTTCAAAAATACCGATCAAAAACAAATCAAATCTACAAATCAAATCCAGTAGCAGTTCTTAGGATTTAGCAGCCTGGTATATATTACAGTTATTAAAGATGTCATATGTATATAAAGTATATATTGCACATAAAGCACATATTGCACATAGTTTGACGGTATTTAACAGCAGCAAGTTACACAATCTACAAAATACAAGATAGATATCTTGTAA
>NW_011332917.1:0-3707 GCF_000735185.1 Notothenia coriiceps
ACAAAAAATGTTTTGGGAAAAAGGAGCAAAATGGCTCTTTTGGTCAAAAAGGTTGCAGACCCATCGTTTAGGACTACACCATGTGCTCTGTTTGACAAACCCCGTGATTAGTTCTCAAGCTCTGTGATTGGTTGACCTCCAACTGCATTCCATATGAAAAAAAACTTTTCGTAAAAAATAAAATCATACTTTATTCAGCAGTGCTTGCTTTACTCTTTGAAAGTCATCAGATGAATGCATTGTAATAAATGGTTCGACAGCATTAAATATATTACACATCTGTCGTAGTTCTTTATTTTTATTTATCTACAGAGATCGGGATCAGAATAGACCGGAAACTATTCTTTTACCGTTCAGTTTGAATTTCACAATAAAGTTAGTAGTAATATTTTGTTTTTATATTATTGTTTTTTATTAACTACAAGACCGCTGGGTCATGTTAAGACCATATTTTCTGTGCTGCTGTGGGTTTTTTCCATCGCTTTTGTGTTACAAATATCCAAACAATAACAATATATATCCGTCGTAAACTAAACCGGAAACAGCAATATATTTTATTTTGTTAACATTGTAAACTTGACAGCTTTTTAACCCAAACCACCTACTGGTTAAAGCAAGTTATTACACGTTTAGAGTAATTGAAGAACTGGACTGACTCCAAATGTTGTAAATGTACTTAGAAGTACAACAATATGGCACCACCATTAAAGTAGTGAAAAATAACAAGGCAATCAAAACCAAATGTGAATTTAATAAATTATATAAATATATGATTTATCAATATTTGTTCTTTAAATGTATTTCTTTATACAGTATATATATATATTTGTTCACTTGTATAAGTGCTGTGTCTGTACCTATGTACCCCTGATGTCAAGGCTTTCTGTGTATATAATGTTTAATGTAAATATATATTTTCTTGAATAAAGCAGAACAAATATCTATACATCTATATTGAGAATCAGGAGGCCATACATTTTCTAAAATCAGGGAAATTACCATTCTGGCCAATAACCAATACCAGCCAATAATCCAACTATGTGAGAAATATTTGAATAAATAATTCAAAGAAATAACATCTCTTTATTGGATATAGTTTATTCTTCATAGGGATTTTTTTTTTTAAACAATATTTTAATTTCATGATGATACATGACAAAAAACAACATCAAATCTTATAATAATAGTTAAGAAACTGGAACCAGCGAATATTCAGCATTGTTGCCAGAAGGATGTTTGAGTAACGTAAAACGGTTATAGATAATTTAAGGAAATTTGCTTCAAGTTTATATCCTTAATAAGGATGAAAATAATACAATTAATTATTTTCTATTTAAATTATTTGAAGATATTCTCACATTACATACATTACATTTTTTGTGGTTGCAATGCAACGAAAACTGATATTTAATTTGTTTGAACGTTAAAGGTAATCATTTTTATTTAATATCTTAATTTATAATCTAATAATATCTAATCTATCAAATGTCACACAAAAGAGTAAAATGCCTCTTATATATCCCACAGCCAGAGGGAATTAAAACCGAAGAGATTCAGTTTATGACCACATAGCACAAAGAAAAGCATTACATCTAAATATTCTGGAAGCTGATTCACCAATTAGAGGAACATGTCTTAAAGTTTCATCCCTAAAGAAAAGGAGCATAAACACAATGTTTAACTCATTTGAAGATATTAATAACAGTGAGTAATTGCACAACACATTTTTAGGATAAAATATAAGTTTCAAATGAAGAATTACATTTTTTTTTTATGAAAATGACTTTAAAGATGCATTAGAGGTCATCATGTTGATTGGTAATAAGATTTCCTGGAATTGCCCTCTATCAAATATTATATTATTTTAAAATGTCTCTTCTATATTTTATCTGAAAAAAACATAAAAAGTCACAAAATAGAAAATAAATCCAGTTTTTCGCAGGTCAAGCAGATACATGAACAGTTAAAACCCCAAACATATTAACTTCAAAACCATATAGAACAAGAGAAAACATTACAACCCTTATCTTATCTCGCTACTGATAGATTATTCAGATCATT
Source organism: Notothenia coriiceps (assembly GCF_000735185.1). NCBI lineage: Eukaryota > Metazoa > Chordata > Actinopteri > Perciformes > Nototheniidae > Notothenia > Notothenia coriiceps. The sequence continues at coordinate 2,062 of NW_011332917.1, forward strand.
GTTGCAGCTGAATTCTGTAACACGAGGACTTTGAGGAAAGAAATACACTTTTCTCTGATAAAAGCCAACACAGCAATTCAGCTTTAGAGCTCGTCCCTCTTCTTCTTCTCCTCCTTCTTGAAGACTTGTCCATCCGGCTGCTTCCTCCAGGCCAGTTGGACGTTGTCGTCCAATCCCTGGGCCCTTAGGTTCTTTTTCGCCTGAGACACAAAAACTCATATCATTATCGTTCCAATAAAAACAGATGATGTATCTTTAGTTCACTCATCTGAAATGGTAGCTGTTCCCCTTATTTCTTCCAGTGTAAAGGCTTACCTCAGGTTATGGAATAGTATTTGTACATGTTCCTAATGCATTTGGTGGCATGTGGCTAAGTTTCTGCTATTTACTTCTGCACATATTTACACGTCTTCTTACTAAATGCTTGGGTCCTGTTATTTGTGGCCAAAGTATTGAATGTATAATGGATATAGAATTTCATTCATGTTCATCTTGGTCCATTTCATTCGTATTGAAATTCATTTACTACATTTTCTTTCGTTGAATTCATTATTCTTTAATATATATTTATTTGTTTCCTATACCTTTTTCGTCTCTTGTTCTCATGTCATGTGAATTTCCTTTCTGGTGATTGATGTTTTTGCAGAAAAGTAGAAAACATGATTTACCTCCACCAACATCGCATCCAGAAAAGCGGGGTCTTTCAGATCCACACAGTTTGGTTTCTCCACCCTCACCTTTATCACTTGCATTGAAACAGGCACAACTACTAAAAACACAAACAAACTTCATCAGTCACAACGTTTATGGTGTCTTCTTTTCAACAGACTCAATATCATCACTTGCTTTAACGTAGCTGTGAATTGTACTCACGTCCGTAGCAAATGAATGGTTTCTCCACTCCACAGTCCAAGTCCTCCCATTTTCCAGAGTTGTCGAAAGCTGCAGCCACACAAACCTTTAAAGCTCTGTGTTTAGGTCTATAATCTGCCCAGTACTTGAAGGAGGAGTTACTTCCATCTGACCACTTCCAGGAGTCTCTGTAAAGGCCGATCCAATGCTTACCCCCTCCAGTTAACAGCTCATCAATCTGCTGGTTCTCTGCCAGGTTTCTCACACTGGCCAGGTCTGTGTGGTGTTCTCTGCAGTAGCTCTGGGCCTCAGTCCATGTCATTAGGCTGTCAATAGGGACAAATTTTGCATTCTGCCCTGAAAATGGACCACAGACAAGCTGAGTAGAGGCACCACAACATACAGCCTGACATCAATGCCACATCTGTAGTGGTATTTATGCCTTTATAATATAAAATATTACATTTCAATCCCACACATTTGTACTTTGTAGTTCTGGGGTTTTTCAACACATGAATGTTGGCAATAAACTCTAGTAAAATCAGTGGTGGATGTTACGGTAGAGTGAAGCAAGCAGGACCCAAATGCAGATAACACTGATATTACCTTTATTTCAAGGATAAGGATAATCATATAACTCGGACAAACAGAACACTCCCCGGTGAACTCCCCGACGAACCAACAATGACAGACAGAAAAAACAGAACTTAAATACACACAGGACTAATCAAGGAAACAAGAGACAGGTGAGGAGGGAGGAGAAAACACAGGGGCACCAGGTGAACACAATCAAG
>NW_011332918.1:0-2998 GCF_000735185.1 Notothenia coriiceps
CCTCTTGACTCCTCCCTGCTGAATCCAATGTGACACTTTGTTATGAATCATAATAATTGTTCATTCGTCACTGGCAGGTGCAGCAGTGTATCAATGAAACGTATTGCATTATGGGATGGCTATCAGGATGTTTTCTACACCCATGGACAATTTAGTTTTACTGCAGTGGAAAAGTTTCACACTTAGGTTCAGAAATGTGGACACACTTACATAAATGAACACTATATAATAAACATAGTTAAAGTGTCTGCTGTGAAAGAAGGCCTGTCAGATATAATAAATGAACCAAATATATATATATATATATATATTAACTAACCCATGCAGCCTTATCATAGCCTCTTGCTGGGGAATTTGTTTTTAAATAAATCGGTTAAATTACATAAAACCGGTGATAATTATTGATCACTTTTTACTACAGTAAATGTGTTGTTCTCTGTGTTCATGGAGAAATAGCGCCCTCTAGTGGCTGAAATTAATCACTTTTACTCTCTGGAGACGCACTGCAGTCTATATTTTCACTGTAGACACTAAATCTATTTGTCAGGACAGTTATAAGACATCCTGATCATGATTATATAAATCCAATCTTCACAATTACACATTTTTTCCCAGCACATGTGGGCAGTTTCTCCCTCGTTTTAATGTCGTTCATTATGTGGAATTCTCTGGAGGTCCACAGGGAGAAATGTGTCTCCAGGCTTTAGTACAGCTTGTTCTCATCTACAAACAGCTGCTGTGGTGGAGAGATTATATTTGCATTATGTGATTCAGATGTGAGATACAATGAGCAGCATATAGCATGGTGTGTTTGGTTTACCTACTTTCAGGAATGCACTGGCCCATCACAAACCTGAATCCGTCACAGCATTTCCTCCTGAAGAAAACAACACAAACATAATCAGATGTTTGTGTTTATATCAACATTTGGACACCAACAGGGCCAGGCATTCAGCCTATCATATGAAAGTAATCTGGAAAAGACTTGCACAAAGTTACATGATGATTTCAGTCTCGTGTTTGATCAATGAACTCAGAATATAGGCTGGAAAAGTGGAAACATCTAGCGTGACACTTTCAATAAGTAAACAACATGTGTATCCATAGGCTTCTCTAGCATGTATTCATTCAAATGTGTTGCTTTCGAAAAACACAACGTAAAAACAAGAAATGTTCTTTTAACCAGGTGGATATGCGTCTAATTCTTGTCTGCAACCATTCACCTTGTTAGCAGCAGAGAGCCATGACGTTAAACATGTGTGTGTGTGTGTGTGTGTGTGTGAGCATGTGTGTGTGTGTGTGTGTGTGTGTGTGTGTGTGTGTGTGTGTGTGTGAGCATGTGTCTGTGTGTGTGTGTGTGTGTGTGTGTGTGTGTGTGTGTGTGTGTGTGTGTGTGTGTGTGAGAGTGTGTGTGTGTTAGCTTCCCTAGAGCAAGTGGTGCTGCTCTGCGTGGATGAGGTGTGAATGGGTGAATGACTCGTAAAGAGCTTTGAGGGCTCGAGAAGAAGATAAATAGATAAATATAAGAACAGAACATTTGCTTCGAGGCCTCATGATATCCTCCACAGTCGGCCTTTGAACATAATACAATTACTGATCAACGCTTTAATTGATTTCTGAGTGGTTTAGTCCACGCTGTAACCCATGATGATAGCAGTCACAGGAAATGAATGGGTAACCCAAACATGGACAACATGTTGGGGAAAACACTCTCAGTGTCTTTTCTTTCTTTATCCCCTGCAGTTATTCACATAAACCAGTCGTCTAGGACGCCGTGTACAGCTTTAAAGGGTTTTTGAATGAAACGGTGGTGATGATGAATGGCTTTTGTGTTAAAGTAAGAGCAGTCAAAAGTCATATTTCACCGGGAACACCACAGTAAGGGGGGGAACGATCGCGACAGGAGGGTTGGATGTGTTGATTTGATGTGCAATGATCCCATCATGTCATGTGATCAACATTAAATAAGTAATGATTGGTGCTAGAGGAATTTCAAAAATCACAAACCACATAAAGAACATCAATCTGTGTGTGAATTTGCAGCTTTCTGTAGTTGAGTTTGATTTAGAACGCTGTTTTATTTTCATTTTTATTTACAGTCTTTTTTGTTTTATTGCATAAAGAAAGACTTGTCAGTACATACATATTTTAAAAAAGCTACAGTATTTCAATATTAAAACAGATTAAGCATTATTGTATGCTACAAATGTAACATATTCTAAACTCCCTATGCGACAGTGCAGGAGTTAACTACCTGCACAACAGTTTTTGCACACGTCCCTTTCTTTTTCAGCCCAGCTGGACCACAGAGATTGAGTTTGTTTCAAAAGTAGACCGAGACACACGTGCATATAGTTGTGAAAATGTGGTGTATAGAACATTGAAACCAAGCGTGAGAGAAGAAGCTTCAAAGCAATCTGATGAAGATTGCAGAAAGAAGGCAGAGAAGCAACAAACAAGCGTTGCTCAACGCGTGGGAATACGAGAGGAGGTGATGAGAAATGATGAGGATAGAAATGTGTAGTATAGATCCACAGCACATAGAAACTCCAGGATGCTCACTTGCATATGTTGGGCAATTAGTATAGCATTAGTTGCATTAATGAGCGTTATTTAACATTATTACATGGCTTAGTTGAATACTCGATTCTGATTGGTCAATTCAGAACACGTGACACGTTGTTAATACCGAACAGACAGACCGCTGTCAAGGACTTATTGACCGTTGTTAAGGACGCTCACATCTGCACAAACAAGTCCGTTCGATTTAACTTAATACAGTTTTGCATGCAGTTTGCTTTTCTAACTGACAAGACAAGAGCGACAAGAAAACAGCGGAGAAGTAACGAGCAGAAATCCTCCTTTTTACGCAGCGGTCCAGACATAGACATCAAACGGCGACACATATTCAGTTGCCAGTTACTTTGGCATTAGAGCAGGGATATCTAGATACTTTCCAAGGTTTGACATAATGAATTGTTCTACTTTTAAAGCAAGC
>NW_011332919.1:0-4641 GCF_000735185.1 Notothenia coriiceps
GTTAATGTGTATAACCCTCCGCCGATGCTGTATACGAAGTTTGGTGTTCAAAAATAGAAAATTGAAATTTAAGTGAATATTTCACTGTTTTGAACATTATGCTAATTAGAAAAAAATAAAAGTAGGCGGAGCTTAGGGGTCCAAGAGGATTATTTGTAGAACAGGTCCACCCGGATATGTGTGCAAAATTTCAGGTCATTCGGAGTTACGGTGCGACTTTGTAAATTTATTCCGAAATGGGTTTTTCATAGGTGGCGCTAGCGAGCACCTTGGACAATTTGAACCCATTGACTCCAGAATGTTGAATTTTTCACGGGTCCTGGCGTCCGTGCAAAATTATACAACTTTGTGAGCGTTCTAAAGCCCTCAAAAACAGGAAACGCCAGCACTATAATAAGAAGAAGAAGAATTCCACCAATAACAATTGGTTCCTCGCACTTCGTGCTAGGAGACCGTTGGGGTCCTAGCACTCCGTGCTCGGGCCCTAATAATCGGACCGATATCAATCATGTTTATGGACGGCCTAGGATGCGCGAGCGCCCATGTGACTCGGTTGGCGGTGGCTACCTACTGTCATGATTTAGGTCACTTTTGCCCGTCTTTTGCCCTGTTTTGTGTGGGTTTTGCATGGTTATCGCTCGCGTTGCGAGCGACTAAATTGATCCTACCGATATCAATCATGCGAGTTGCAGTCACGTGGGCAAAGCCCACGTGACTGCCCACGTGACTGCCCACGTGACTGGGCTCACGCGGCCTATCACCCGTCATGATTTCCGAACCTTTTCTGTGCTTTTGCCGGTCGTTTTCCCTGTTTTGTGTGTGTTTCGCAGGTTTATCGGTCGCTGCGCGACCGATTTCAATAGGGTCTTCGCCGACCTAGGTCTCAGACCCTAATAATGCGTATTGAACTGGTTTCATTAATTAGTGAGTTTATTTAAGGTAGGTTAATTAGCCTAGTTAGAAGCCCTATTTTATCAGAATGTCTGCACAGCAGTTACAAAGGTCAAACTACATTAAAACTTGATTGTCCCCATTTTTTCTTTAATAGTTACTAACATTAGATATTTTAATGAGACATGGACTGTAAAACCAAAAATGTGCCTGAATGACGAATCTCGCAGATGGACATAAAAGTCCACTGAGAGTCACTTGCAATGACAGTGTTGTGTTTTTATTTTATGAACCTTTGACATTAAAAACAAGTTTTTCCAGTTTAGAGCAATAGCCCCTCCAAATGTCTGTGTACGTCCCTGCATCACACACACAAACACACACACACACACACACACACACACACACACACACACACACACACACACACACACACACACACACACACACTCACTCACGCACTCACTCACACACATAAAGCACATGTTTAAATGTTTTGCTTTCATTAGAGAATGTTAAAACTCATGCATCAGAAGACATGTTTAATTGGAAGTCTGAGTACAAATGCAAACAATAACAGATGAGTTTGAGGTGCACACCTATGAAACACACAATATGGTACATGAGGAACAGCAGTCAGGAAAGCAGTCTCTACACACTTGGGGAACGAGCTCTGCTGACTCGGTGATATGCAGAGCTCCACGTGGACATACCTCTGTTAGTGCACGTTTCAGACTCACATCACAACAGTCAATATTCTGCTTTACAGCTTCATGCTCTCGTTTTTCCACATGAAGTTGAAAGTTATGCGAATGTGCAGGATCTGTCTGATAGTGTTTGCTAGCTGGTCCTCTCTCTGCTGCTGTGAACAAGGGCCACGTGGCTTACTGGCATATGTAATGCAGCGAAGCTCTTTGTGTTTCTGTGGATGATCCGAACATCGCTCATTCAGCATCTATGAGCTGTTCAAATTTCCCTCTAGCTCGTGAGAATATAGGGATAGCCTATGTAACATGACATGGACATCAACATGTATTTTGTCAAACCCAGCAGCCACAATATGTTCAGTGTCCAAAATGTATGACCGTCAAACACAGTCACGCAAATATGCAGAAACGCGCGAACACACACCCAAACAGTGTCAGAGTGAGAGAAATAAGAAAACAACTTTGTGTTTTAAATGAGCGTGAGAGGTGTTGGAGAATGTAGTACACATTTTCAACATTAGGCGTCAAGTAGCCAAGTTGTGTCTATACGATTTGTCTTTTAATGTAAAGCCTGTGGAGCCCTCTGAATGATCAGCTGATGAACAAAGATGAAAATATGCTGATTATGAAACATCAAGTCCCTACAGTTAGCTATACAAATATAATACTACAATTCATCATTGAAGTAAGTAGTATGTCCTGGTCATCTCGCGCAATTTTATGGAGCAAAATGTGTCTACAAAATATTTCCAAAATGTCAAGTGTGGTCTCTGCAAGGCTTAGCAGGCCAAAGCGGGCCGAAGCAGGCAAGTCTGTCCTGGGAGCAGCAGAGGCTGCAGAGCGGCGGAGAGACCCGCCGAGAAGGGGAGCTCCTCAGCAGCTGCGGGCCGGCCGGGTCTCTGCCCGCTATCCGTGGTAAGACCCGGCCGCTGGCTCTGTCTACTCGCAGGCCGACACGCTGTTGATCTTGGCGGTGTTCTCGGTCCACGGTTGCAGGTTCTGCAGGGCGTACAGAGAGCTGTTCTGTAGGCACAGTGGGTCTGGGGCCACTGGCTGGGTGATGGTCTTCTGGAAGGCCTCCTGCTGCAGCTGCACGAGGATCCGGTTGGCCTGCTGCCGCTCCGCCTCGCGCTCCTCCGCCGTCTGCCGCCTGCAGCAGAGAAACATGCTCTTAATACTCCTACTATAATCTATCATATAATATATAGGCCTAATCTTTATATAGGTTAAATAAAGGATTGAATAGGGGGGCGGACTGGGACTAAAAATCAGCCCGGGCATCTCGACCAGCCCACTTCGGCACTAGTAAATTGTCAAGGGGGGGATGGGGGGGCGACATCGTCCGACCGGCCCACTTAGGTACCGGCCCATCGGGATTCGTCCCGAACGTCCCGATGGCCAGTCCGCCAGTAGTCCACTAAAATAGTCTTATTATTGTATATAGCCTATAGCCAATATAGACAATAGTATTATTTTAGTCTTTCAGAAGACCATCAACCAGCCAGTCATTAGGAATATTAAACAGCAAGTAAAACTATCATATTAAGAGTATTAAACAGTGTTTTTAATATTCCTAATATTATCTTTTTACTTGCTGTTTAATATGGGGTGAATTGCCCTAATGTGGGACGTTTTTTGCATTTCAGACTTCTGGAATATATTGCCATATGAAGCCGATACAATAAATCAAAATCCAGTACCATTCTGAAATCCCCAGGAAGTGTCCTAATCAAACCAAAAGAGAAAATGCAGATATTACACTCATAAAAGAAATGGTAGACATATCAGCAGCCTACTCTTAGTGCCAAGTTGTCTCAGAGAATCTGCATTTCCTAATGTGGGACAGTTCTGTGCAAAATGTGGGACATTGAAAAGTCTATGTTAAGAAGCCTCAGTCACCTTAATTCATGTAATAAAAACATCTCAGGTCAGTAACACTCAAAGCTAAATGTGCAATACCATGTTCAGCTATGTTACTATTTATAATGTTATTGTTGTTACAACAGAAGATGTTTTTCTTTAAATTGAAGTTAAATGCATCAATCTGGTGCACTTTGAGGGCAAAATTAAGAGATTTATGCATACAGCTCTCAACACTCATATGACACAGAACTGAATATATTTCAATAATCCAAAAAACATTAGAATATGCTCACAAGAAATAACACATATTTGATAAAGTCCTCTCTCCTATCTTTATCTTAGTCTGCATTCTTTCTTTTTTTATTTATGCATATTCGACTAATCACTCCCCTTTTAAACTGTGTTTTTTTTTTTTTTTTACTGACCTATAGTACATATTGGAATGATTTCTTAACTTAGGCTATTTTTTACAATGTGTGTTGGAAGGATTTATTAAATGACTATGAATATTTGGGCTTAAATTAATTGCCATCTTTTAAACTCAGACATGAATCCCTAACAAGCCCCAATTATTTAATATAATTTGCCCTTCACCTTAAATATCTAAATAATGCATTAGAAGACTAAAACCCTGTAAATAACCATTGCTCTTGAACAATCCATGCCCCTTTTAGAACTGTCCCACATTAGGCAAATCATACTGTCCCACTTTGCGAAACATGTTTCCTAAAGTGGGACGATGGAACATTTGATTGAAATAAAAAATATAGAGTATATTTACACCATATTATAATATGTTCTGATGAACAAACATATCATAAACACATCCTGATAAAAACTTGCAAGATTGTTTTATTTATACGAAATTTAAACCTTAACATTACATTTGTCAAAACACTATGTCACTGACCTTTGGGTGGTCTTCACACAGGGTACTTCCTGTTTGAAGGTTTTTCCATCCTCATCTGTGATTGGACATTTGAGAAGTCATGTGATTTTGATCGCATGACATCACAGCTTGTGTTTACCCATAGTTTCATTGACTCTCATTTGTTTGCAGAAGACCTACACCCATTTGAGCTTAGGTGTCCCACATTAGGGCGTGTCCCACATTAGGGCAACTCACCCTAACTTAATGTCTCATATTTTGTATCTTCTTGGTCGAATGCACTTGTTACAC
>NW_011332920.1:0-2340 GCF_000735185.1 Notothenia coriiceps
AACTACATGAACTACATGTTGCTAAATCCACCAAGGAGAATAGAGAACCGCAGTGACACATCCTAAAACCCGGAAGTAAACTCCTTCTGGTTCCTTCGACAAAAAATGCAATGCAATTTCTCCATAGGATTTAGGAAAATAGCTCTAAATCAGGTCTGTGGTTGAAACACATTGAAGAGACGAGTCACGTTTTGTTCAGCCGGATAATCTCCACATGTCTACCCTACTTTTATAATTTTCAAATCATAAATCTAGTCGCCAGAAGCAAAATGCTAACGTTATGCTATAAAGGAGCTACAGCAGGGTTGCTGCTTCAACATCACGCCAACTTCAGATCCATATTCAAACATACAGATTCTAAATGGAACGAGTTGAAGCGTTTGTTTGAGCAGTTTGCAGGAGGCAGGTACTTGCTTTCAAGCAGAACCGAAACTAACTTAGCGGAGTGTTTACGTGTTCGGCGTAATGACGCACAACGTCCTGCAACTTCTGTAGTCCTATTCAGCCACTTGGTAACAACCATCGTTTTTCAGACACGTCAACTCTTCAGAAATCACCAGTGGGGTCACTGCTGATGGATTTAATGTCGTAGAGCAAAACGTGATCCGTCTCTTAAATGTGTCTCAACCACAGGGCTTATTTCCAGAGATCCCATTGGCTCTGAGACGAGGGAACAGGAAGTGGAGAAATGCTGACTCACTTCCGGGTTTTAGGACTCGTCACTGCACCACTCTATTCATTTAATTCATTATAAATACTTCTTCCTATCTCAGCCAGATATTGTGTAGTAAGATAACAAACCTCTGCTCATCACGACTCCTGCCAGCACTTTGTGTTTGGCGTACGAAGAGGAACAAACGTCCGTCAGCTGGGAGTATTTCTCTCTCACCAGGTGGAAGACGGACTCTGCAAAGACCTGCAGGAGAAGAAGAAATGGTAGAGGCATCGTTTGAAAAGTGGAGCATGCATATTGAACATGTCGTTTTATTCTGTAGTTCTCGCATGTGACATTTTGGTGAGAATATCACAGAACTAAAGAATCAGACGATCTTAACCTGATTGTCCCACACGTGTTATTAATATTTGTTTTACTTAAGTTATCCTTTAAGTTAACAGGCAGTTTAATGTTTCTATGAAGTGCTTTTTGTTAGCTGCCATGTTTTTGCACATGTTGGCCTGATGAGAAAAAAATAGATTTAAAATAGACTGTATAGACAACATCATTTTAGTTTACTTGGTAAAAAACATATCTGACTGTGAAAGAGTCTCTTGTGAAAACTATAACACTATAATCCACACTATCTCCCTTCTAATAAAAACGTATTATTTCTATTTATGTTTTAATGTTCCTATAGTTTATATAACAGTTATTTTTTTCGAGAAACTACACTGTGCTATTCTGCTTCACCTATATTTAAACCTGAGGACATTGTGACTCCTGCTGTTGTATTTTTTCCAGCAAACACACAGAAAACTTTCAAACAAAGTCAGCAGGGATGCAGCAACAACTGTGACATGTTTCTGCCCGGACCTCCAGAACGAAGCTCGCCGAAAACTCTCTGACAGTCTGACAGCGAAGGCCGAGAGTTTCTTTTCACTGTAAAGTCCTCCAGTCTGCGGGGGAACAGGTGTAGCACTCCTACCTGTCGAAATATGTCTAATTATATCTGTAGAGGACTGTCGCTCTTTTTATGGGGAGATAGTTAGTTAGAAATATTTGGCCCTATAGAGGATTTATGTATTTCAATTGCATATAAAATGTCCATCCATTTGGATTACATAGTTCTTACATAAATCGACTAATAAACTCTCTGCATTGCAAATACATAATAACTATGTCTACAACTAGGGATGTCCCGATCACCTTTTTTTGCTCCCGATCCGATTCCGATCATTTGATTTTGACAATTTGCCGATACCGATTTTTCCCGATCCGATCTTTATGCAATGCATTAAGAGAAAAAAAAGCATTCAAGTTGTCCCTTAAGGTTATTTTTTTTATTTAAATTGGATATTCTATCCAACATGGATATAGCTTCTTTCTTTCACAGCAGCATTGGATCAGTTCAGTTGTGCAGCATTGGATCAAAACAAAATAAAGCTTTCAGTACTCGTTAGCTTACTGCTACAATTAGACACTGCGCCCTGCCCACTCTGTTGCCAGATTTGAGAGAAATAAGCAACCAGGTCTATGAAAACAAGCCCCAAAGAAGCAACACATACATGATGTTCTGTCATTTGAAACCAAAACTAAGGCCTCAGGATGACTTTAAGACTTGAACATGGTCATTTTTGTTTTGTAACATTGAATACAACATTTAAAAAAAAGTATTTAAAAAA
>NW_011332921.1:0-2850 GCF_000735185.1 Notothenia coriiceps
AAAAGTAGAAGTACTCAGATATTTTACTTGAGTAAAAGTAGAAGTACTCAGATGTTGTACTTGAGTAAAAGTAGAAGTACTCAGATCTTGTACTTGAGTAAAAGTAGAAGTACTCAGATCCTAAGTCAAAGTAGAAGTACTCAGATATTTTACTTGAGTAAAAGTAGAAGTACTCAGATGTTGTACTTGAGTAAAAGTAGAAGTACTCAGATCTTGTACTTGAGTAAAAGTAGAAGTACTCAGACCTTGTACTTGATTCAAAGTAGAAGTACTCAGGTCTTGTGCTTGAGTCAAAAGTGAAGTCTACAGATCTTGTGCTTGAGTCAAAGTAGAAGTACTCAGATAGTTGTACTTGAGTAAAAGTAGTAGTAAAAGTAGAAGTACTCAGACCTTGTACTTGAGTTAAAAGTAGAAGTACTCAGATATTTTACTTGAGTAAAAGTAGAAGTACTCAGATGTTGTACTTGAGTAAAAGTAGAAGTACTCAGATCTTGTACTTGAGTAAAAGTAGAAGGACTCAGGTCTTGTACTTGAGTAAAAGTAGAAGTACTCAGATCTTGTACTTGAGTAAAAGTAGAAGTACCAGAGTGTAGGAATACTCTGTTTCAGTAAAAGTCCTCATTCAAAATGTTCCTCAAGTGAAAGTAGAAAAGTATTCTCATCAAAATATAGTTAAAGTAGCGACAGTAAAAGTAGTCATTGTGCAGATTGATCCATTTCAGAATAATATATATGATATGTTTTATAATGATTGATCATGAAAGTGTTCTCAAAGCTGGTAAAGGTGCAGCTAGTTTGAATGACTTTGTATACTGCAGGGTAGCTGGTGGATTTACTCCAGGTGGAACTAAAGTCTGATTCAACACTTGATTATATTTCACATCATTCATCCACATCTGTAAAGTAACTAAAGGGATTAAATACATGCAGTGGAGTAGAAGTACACCATGTACCTCTGAACTGTAGTGGAGTAGAAGTACAAAGTAGCATCAAATGGAAATACTCAAGTAAAGTACCTCAACATTTTCCTTAAGTACAGTACTTGAGTAAATGTACTTAGTTACTTCCTACCTCTGGGCGTATAGGAGCTTTATGTGAGTTTCAGTTTGGTGTTCGGCTGCAAAAGGAAGTTGTTTACACTGAAAAGGCTCTACAAATCCCTCCGTACGCTTCTAACACACACAGTTAGCGACGAGCTGCTGAACATAGCGGAGCATTTAGCGGCTAAACAGACAGATATTTCCCTCAGGAGTTGGTAGAGATCAAAACCCTCGCTGGAAGAGAGTGACTCTTGTTTGAAAAAACACTTCAAATAAATGATAATGTTGCCGTGTGTGCTTCATGTGTAAATAAGCAACTTTTGGGTTTGTTTGGAAATAAAGGAAGGGAAATTAATTGATATTCAGCTACAGTATTTCACTCATGAAATATTTGTAAAGGGCAAAAGAACAGCAGATGAATGGGTGTTCACGGAGCATTGATGGAGATGAGATTTCATTAATATGCATACGTGATTTGGTGAATGAACATTAGTGAAGGGTTCAGGTGTTGTATCGAATATTTAAATATGATTAACTAACACTCGGTAATCCCACAAGGCTTATGCTGATTTAAAATCGGGCTTTCAGTGGAAATATCAAGCAGTTTTAGTCGTGTTTGTGCCTGTTTTTAACTCAAAACACAGCCTAAAAATGCTACTTTGTGCACATGTAACCTGCAATACAAGCTGACAACATATCGAATTGCATTTTCTACTTCTTGACTCACTTCTCCTTGAAGGGTAAATACTCTCAGAAAAGCACTGCGCCTTTTCTCCATTTGGAGATTAAACTATAAATCCAGCTTTTTATAGAAGTTGATCTTACTGTAAGAAAGAAAATAGGAAGATGCCATTCTCTTCAAATGTGTTCAAGGTCAGCATTAATTCAAATACAGAGCTTTCATTGTGTCTTTTCGTGCAAATCCATTAAGATCTCTTTCTCTCTCTTTGCAAAAGAAACTTCGTCAAACATGAAATGGTTTTCCCGCTAATGGAAAAAAACTATTCCTAAATCATTGTCAAAACCTTATTTTTTCAATTCTCTGTATCGCTTCTACAATTTTAAAGTAAGCGTTGAACTCTATGTGATGACAACTGTTCACTTAAAGGTCCCATGTCATTTCTACTGATCATAATTCCATCGTTGAGGTCAATAGAATATATTTACACTGTTCAATGCTCCAAACTCACATTGGTTTCTCAAACAGCATCTCTGTATAGTATGTGTATTCACTCTCTGTCCTACACGGCTTGTTGGAGCTCCTGCCCCCCCCTCTCTCCTTGTGAGCCCAGTGTGCTCTGATTGGTCGGGACTATACTTGTCAACCCTCCCGATTTTCGCGGGAGACTCCCGATTTCATTGCCCTCTCCCGGTTTCCTCCCGGGTTCATATTTCTCCCGCATTTCTCCCGATTTCTGACAAAATGAGATTGACACACGACTGTTTCCACTCGGACTTTAATACACCTACACCATTGTTTGGTTTCTATGGTAACACGTATCTTTAGTAGCGCGCGCAACTCAAAGTCTGAGAGGGTGAGGCAGATATTCACAGAAGACTGAACAGGAATCGACAACTACTCTACTCTCTGCTCACTCCTTTCCTGTAAAAGGTCCAGCCCACACATATGCTCCATCAAGGACGGTGCTACAGGCCGCAAGGCAGTGCACTTAGAACTACACTAAGCATGTTAATGTTAATCTAACAGCTCCGGCGATCCACTAGCACCACCCCCCACGGTGGGGGTAAATATACTATTTAATTTAAATCAGTTTTATTCTGAAAAACCGGAAGTTCACACTATTAATTT
>NW_011332922.1:0-9550 GCF_000735185.1 Notothenia coriiceps
CACAGTATAAATCTATTTTAGTAGACCTCAACAATGGAATTAAGATCCGTAGAAATGGCCATGACATGGGACCTTTAACCTGTTAAGCACTGAGCCTGTTTTTCAGGTCTCAGGCTCGAAACAAGCCGAGCAACAGTCAGCTGCTAGTGGCTGCTGCTGCACTGGTTGAGGGCTCCTCTTAGCGCCCAGACGACGAGAGAGAGAGGGTAATGATACACGCTGCGGCCAGGCAGGAAACATGTGACTTATCAGTAACTTTAGACATCGTAACACAATTTTAAAAGATATTTTATTGTAGATTATACATTTTACTGATACCAATTATAAAATATTTACCTTGTTCATTAAAATAAATATATATATATATATTTTTTTAAATATATTTTTGATTTTTATTTTATTTTTCATGTGGGAAGAGCACTGGTTAGACCCCTCCCCTTTAGTAGGCAATTGTTCACATTTGTTGTCATGTGACCATAAATTCAGGAAGCACCCTTCATTTCTATTTGGCTGTGATGGCCAAAGTACATTTTCAACATGTCAGGTATAATTAATGTCAAAGCAAATGTATCCAGGTCTGAACATATGTATCATACATGGTGGTTATTTAGCAAGTTGTAAAACCATGTGAATCATTTAGCTAAAGATTAGCATGAAGGACTAAGCTAGACAACTGGTTCAACTGAACACCCCATGAGGCACTTAAGTTAAGTTTCTCTAGTATAAACAGCTATTTCAATGTAGTTGTACGCAACTGATGTGTTTTTTATGTTTTAAACATTGTAGAAAAGCTATCATGCCAAGAAAGTCCAAGAGAAAGACTGGCAAAAGACAGAAATATGGACTGGTCAACCCTGCGTAGATACATACAAATGAAGGAAGAAAAGGAGGTGAAAAAAGTAGGGTATAGTTGAACAGCAGAGGCAGGGGGTCTTCACACAGGAGAGAGAAGGAGCTTGCAGACCAGACAACTCTCAGACCATTTCCATGGCCTTACTCCAAAGAGATGCTGTGAACTGGCATTTATATAGCAGACAGAACAACATTCCTGTAGCAACCAACTCAGGTTTGAACTTGAAGAAGGTAATTGGTCAATTTAACCTTTTAAACTGATCAACTAGATCTGGGGCAAGTTAAGCCAAGTCAAATTTTCATGGCCCTTTGCGAAATAAGCATTATTTTATTTTGATTGACAGAAGACATCCTGAAATAAAGGTGGTTGTTGTCATTTGAATTCAATCTAATTGTTCCTTGCCTAAAGGATGACTTAACTAAAATATGGCTCATATTACCCCATTCTCCCCTATATGTTTTCCACAGTCTCCAGATAGAAAAACACATTTTATGGTTTTTGAACATTAAATGAGAAGTTAAAAGCTAACATTAGTATCGAAGCAGACTACACTCGTGGAACTAAACGTTAAAATCTTTGAAGTTTGCGATCACTTCCAAACCTAATTTCAGGTTGCTAAAAAAAGCAATCAACACTGACTTTGAGATAAGGGGAACGGAAGTGCAAAAATTCTGAGTAATATACAGGTTTTAGGACTAATAACTGCGACAGTCTATTTATGAGGTAAGAAGACTCGGTCACAAACATTAACACACCACAGGCTTTTTTGTGTAAATGGAAACCTCTGTAAGTATTTCTGGATTTGAGGACTACAAACGGTACCTGTATTGTGGAGGTTATTGGCTCTCATAGCAAAGTTGAAAATCATTGTTTTAAAAGCCTCTGTGTCCTGGTGAGATATCCATCCAGCGGCTACATATTGATATATTGTGATGATTTTATTTTCAAAATGAGGTTAAGAAATCACTTTTTCCCTGAATGATGAGGCTTTTGTCATAATCTATCAAAAAAAGCATTAAATGTTAAAGGATGCTTGGGCAGGAATTTATAAGTACCTGCACGCGGTAACGGGCTTTATCGCTATTTTCCACATTTGCACTTTCTATGCCTGAAAGCTCCGTCACTTGGCAGCTGTCCCTCTCAGCCTCCGACATAATCATCCTCGGCAGAATTTGAGACCACAATCAAAGAGCCACAAGCATGACGTGCCACGTCAGAGGAGCACTACACGAGACTGATCTACATGAAACACCTGGGGACATTCATTACAGCAGATGAGATGCTGAATCCAAGAAAAAACCCAAAGAGGAGAGAGTGGCCCCGCTCGAGGCTGCAGATTGCGGGGAAAAGTGACGCTGCAGGAAGGAATTATTTATGATTTCTTGATGGTTAATATTGTCAGATTTTTAGGGAATGGACAGTGCTCACATTTGATTACAGCAAAATAACATTCTTTAAAGGGAAACCCCATTGATTCTCACATCAAAGGGAATGCATGCAAATGCACCGGTGAAGATTGTCATTTGGCTCCTCTCCAACTTTGCCCTTTTTCGTATTTTGTGCGTGTTTATTAACTTTTTGCCGTTTTGCTTTTAACATGGTTCGCAGCATGCAAGCCGACCGCACCAACTCTGCTATACAATATAGCAGAGAGGAACTTCTTCACATCCGAAACTTTGTGGACAATAACCCACGACAGACAATGGAGATTCGCCATGGCTACCTGTTGCTGTCCTACCTGAGAGACGCAGGAGGAAGACCCAAGCGAGGGTCCCGCGCCGGGTTGCTGGTCAGACTGAGGAAACGAGAAAACCGAACCCCTCTGAGGAGTTCAGGAATTCTAGGAGAGCAATTAGCAGTGCAAAGAGACAGTACAAAGAGAAGCTGGAATCTGACTTCGGAGGCTGTAACACCCGGAACATGTGGGTGGGACTAAGAACAATGACAGACTACAAAGGAGCAGCAGGGGGTGCTGCGGGAGTGTCTGCGTGCGCATCTCTCTCAGATGAGCGAACAGTTTTTTTGCACGATTTGAGAGCATGCCAGGCTGGGGGTGCAGAGAAGGATCAGGAGCCCTGCCCTTTTGTTTTAAACAGGGCAGATGTGTGTAAATCCTTTAAAAAGGCAACGCACCTGGACCTGATGGCATCCCTGGCCGTGTTCTCAGGGTGTGTACAGTTCAGCTGGCAGAGGTGTTCACAGACATCTTCAACAGGTCCCTGCTGCAGTCTGTTGTCCCCACATGTTTTAAACACTCCACCATCGTTCCTGTCCCCAAAAAGACAAAAATCTCCAGCCTGAATGACTACCACCCAGAAGCACTCACCTCCATCATCATGAAGTGCTTTGAGCGGTTAGTCAAAACCTTCATCACCTTCTCCCTCCCTGACTCTCTGGTTCCCCTGCAGTTTGCCTACAGAGCGAATAATCGATTAATATTCACCAGGGCTGTCCGATTTTCGAATTTGATCATGGTCAGTTTCTGGCATCCCTAATTCAGAGACAGTTTCATTAAACACCTGAACTGTTGAAACAATATCCATAACATTCATCTGCTACTTAGTAATTATGTATCTATTTATCTCCAATAGCTTGCATATAGACTCTTATTTCACTATTTCACTTTTTTTAAACTATTTTTCTTTTTGTATTTACTTTTTAATATTTACTTGCACTATATTTTTTCTGTTTATCTGTATTATTGTGTTGCACTGTTGGAGAAGCCTGTGACCTAAGATTTTCATCGACATAACTAACTCTGTAGCTATGTTCGTATGACAAATAAAGAACCTTGAAGTGAGTTAACAGGTGTTGGGGAACACTACTGCATACAGTATGTTGAGAAACAGTTGCCTTTTGTAGCTCCATTAAGAGCTGTGCAGAAACTGATAAATGTCTCTAGGGATGTTTCTTGAGTCAGCATTGGATGAAAAAACAAGTTTGAAAATGAAAACCATCCATATAGAGTTAGAAAGAAGTGAGACATCGTAAATCACTGCTCATCTTTGCTGCATGCTATATTAGCTACTGCTAGCATATACACACCTGAATCTCTAGTTCTGTTTGGAAATGCCTCGGAAACATATTCTAAGTTCATTGTCAAATGTTTGGTGTTCCAGCTGCATAGTATGTGGATTTCTACAAAGAACAAGACGTGACCCTACTGGACATGTTCATCTGCCCCACAATGCATTGCCTCAGGCTGCAAAATGTTAAGGATTTTTACTATCTTCATTAGTGTCATTACGTTCATGAGCGATCAGATTTATTTAGACAGCTGTTTAAAGACTACGTGATTACCATAAATATTCCAGATTCGCAATGTGGTCAGTTTATCCAATTACCCAAATGCAGGAGAAATGCACATTGCATGCCTGTAAAAAACATTGAATAAAGGTATTTTCTGATATGTGCCAAGGCAAGGCAAGAACTAATCACATAGACAAGACACAGCTGGAGATTGCAGGCAATAACACCAGGGCAGCAGCGTGATTACACACAGGTGTAAAGAATCAGGGTGGGGCAGAAAATGACAACAGGCTGGAAAACACAAAGAAAGGATGTAAAAGCTGAAATAAAATAAAAAGCTTTTCTTTTTTAAACGGGTGGATAGATTGACTGAAAAAATAACTGTCTAAATTTCACTGTGTGCTGCGTGGCCATACACTGTTTATGGGTAGCAAGATACAATCTCAATTTGAATCCTCCATTTCAATGGCATGCAGTAAAAAGGCTGTCTTGTTTGAGCATATTTTTGTGCGAACATGTGCTTAGTTCTTTACAATTACCCGTAAGGCCAAATAGTGCTGATACCTGAAAGAGTGTGTACCCTGATAAAGGCCGAGGTGAGGCTGAGTTAAGTAGAAATAACACGCCTCCTTCTAGTCTGAAATCAAAGCCGGGAAACACAGTCTGACTTTCAATTAACATTCTGCTGCCCTCTCCATCACTACACATTTGCATCACGGTGCTCCCCTCGCCAGTGCTGGCATAGCACATATACTTGTTTACGAGGAAGGAAATTGGAAACTGAAATGTGACTTGACTTTGTGGAGGACATCTTGATGGGGAAATTACCAACACACCGCATCAGCCATCAATCCGAAAAAACAGCCCTCTCCCTATCGAGGCCCGGGGCATGGCAGATGTCTCAGAGGGTTCACTCAGGGGTTAAAATACAAGAAGGACTCAGCATAACAGGGTCACATATGCTACTGGAAATAAGTGTCAGTGTTGGGTCAGATACCCTGGGTGTAACATTATCTATTTTTCTCTTAAATGAGGAAGACATGCAATTAAATGTAGTGACGGCATATTCTTTTTCAACCTAAAATGCCCACAAAATAGCAACCAATCAATACACCTTATACAGTATAAGAAGTGCATCCAGTCACTGTGACGATACCCATTGGTTTCCAGTCTACAGTTTTAAAGCTTCAAGTTTTGCTTAACCTAGTCATCCAAAAAACACCAAGCTCAAACTGTGAAACAAATACTCTTCCCCTAAAGGAAGAGATACACGGCCTACAGCATGACTCATTTCCACTGCTGCTGCTTTCAATTTAAACCTTTCACACATTGAACTTTTTGCAGCAGTTTTGACTGCTCAGCACCATTCACAAATTCAAAATACAATTTAAAGTGCAACTCTGTGCAAAAGTTTAACTCAAGTGTAAAACCCTATATAAAACTCAACACTCAATGTGGCCTACATCCTGACAGTTATTGACAGATATTTTAGGCTTTTCGGTTGTATCAGATTTACATTGTTTCCTCAATATACAATCCAGTGATTCTGGACAGTATTGGACCGAGACCAATACGGAGTATAAGATCGTCAAATTCCTAGTTTAGGAAGGCAATGGCATCCTGCTTGCATGAGGCCTTCCATCAGAACATATTGTACGTGTTTTTCGAGAGATTATGGAATAATTATGTTTAATTTGGAGGGCTGGTTTGAAAAAAAGAAATGTAAGATTCATTATCTTGGGATCATGAATATCGTCATCAAATGTAAAGGGGTATCAATTCAAGGTACATGATTTCATTTGTGGACTTTACTTGTATTGTTTTAAGGAAAAAACTACAAAAACTATTACTTATATTGGTCCTTATCTGGCTTGTAAAGCTCTTGGATCTTAAGGCTCTTACTCCTGTATGCTTTTGTCAGCGATACAGATAAGGTTTACTTTACTTGTAGAATATTTACATATTATACATATTATTTACAACATATACAACATGTTGGATCAGATCAAATCTAATTATAGATTGAAGATTTGTTGAATTTCACTGGGACATGATGGTGACTCCAGTCAGAAGGTCAGGGTGTCAACAAAATGATCAGTAATCATCCCATGGGGACCATGGTGGCATGGTGGTGGCATGCTTTATGGTTGAACATTTATTTTCCTAAGGACTGACTGATTAACAAATAGCACCAACCTTATTAGTATTCAATCATTGATTGGTCGATTCACTGGTGTTCTTTCTGTGTTATCTTCAATCATAAATTTACCATAAAGGTGTTATTTTCATTAAGATTACACACCCTTCCACAAACCACCAGATAACACGGAAAATGTCAAAGAAACACTCCCCTAGTTTTTTTTATAACAACTCTTACTACACCTCCCAGTTTTCCCCCAACTCCTCAGAGTTTTAATTTGGGGGCACTATCAATCTGCAAATGTGTCTTCAAAGTGTCATTATCCCCACCTAAAAAAAGGTTATCTCCAAAAGACACAGTGGGGATTTTGTTCCAATTTTCTTGTCAGATTTTGATTAGATATGTGTAAGTATGTGTAGATATAAAGTTATGACAACCTGTGTCTTCGTGGTTCATTATTTGCCTGCAGAGACATAGGGGATAACAAAAACGCCTATGTCAGAGCCCTGCAGGGCATTAAAGGCAGTAATTACCAAACAGAGGGAAAACAACTGGATAACCTGATTGTCTATTGATTCTGTATGTTCCGCTGTGAATAGATTTAGCATTGCCAGGGGCCGAATAGGACCAGCTAGCATTGTGTGGTTACATGCAGTGTAAAACAATTGCTAGCATATCATAGGCGGTGTGTGTCTCAAGCCGGATAAATCAGTTGGAAAAAACTTGTGTTGCCCAATAAAATGGTCTTGTCTGTCCTTCGCTCCAACTTAATGAGCTGTGTTTTTTCCAGACACTCTACTATCAGCAGGACTTTGATGTTGATGGCTGGGTCGTAATTTCAAAGAACATTTTTCTTTTTTAGTTTTCAGAAGATGAAACATAAGCCCGGCAATTTATGCTCCATTAGTTAATGGTGCGTGAGACTAGCCTAGAAAACAACATTTATCTTGACTGCAGCAGTCTTTTAGTATCTGCTATTGATCTGAACCCCCATTCCAGCCTTAGGAGAAGGTTCGGTGTCCCGGTATACGTACCAAACAGGCAGGCTTTGTTTACAAATCAGATTGATCACTGAGTTTCCTTTTCTGCTTCAAACAGAAGGCAGCGTCTGAATTTGAAACATAGAGCTCAGCAATATTTGGCCCCCTTTTTTCCTGACCTAAACAGCAGCCAGTGACGTAGATTGATTTGGTTTGTTGTGAGGCTGCCGTGATAAGCAGAGGCAAAATAATGAGCATTGTCTCATTAATGGATAGGGAATGCATTATGGGTCATACATTTCAAATGAATTATGCATAAGGAATAAACAGCCACTGTGGCAGCTGGCTATATATCATTGGAGAGGCCAAATCATTTTGTTTGATCGCGTCTTCTCCGTGACACTTTATGATTGGAAATGCCTCACCGCAAAGTGTGAAGGTGGGGTTGCTCGCTCTGTATTGGAGTGCGGAAGATCTCCTGTAATGAGTGAAAGTGTTGTTGCCACAATATTACCACAGTTTCCATAACAACCTGAAGCAGCTCAGGATTGACTTTTACAGCTTCAAACATTTATACACTGTTTAGTGTTTTTAAAAGCGTTGTTTTGTCATCCTTGTCTTTTGTCACCTGTTAGGGGAGTTTTTGATTTAATGACAACATGAAGAGTCATTAGCAGATTTGAAAACAGTGATCAATATTTATTTTCTGTTATTATGTATCCTCCATGCCTTTGTTATAAGGCCCATTATTTTTAAACACTTAATAGTCCGAAAAGAGTACCCAAAAACACCGGCCATTTGTCACTGCCATAGTTCAGATCAGTGTCACTCGTGGACCCCAGAATGGCCACAAGGGGATCAGGCTTCAATTGTCAAATGCTTTTGAATACAAATCAAATACAGAAGTCCAGAATGAGTGGAGGTTGGGGCTGTCCAGAAATGGTGTGTAAGGGTGCCAGGTTGATTTTTACATTTGTTACATAATGCTGATATGCTGGAATACATCTTGTTTACTTTAACTTTTGAGTAGTGCAACCGATGTACAACTTTAAATTGTATCAGATTTAATCTAACATTTACTGAGCACCAGTGAACAGAGGCGCGGGAAGGCATTTTGAGTGGGGGTGCAGGACTCCAGTGAACACTATTACGGGCACTATAGAGCACGCACAAAAGCGCGAGCACCAGGGGCGCTACAGTGGAATGTTCTACTGTAGTGTTTCCCAACCGGGGGTACGCGTGCCCCTAGTGGTACGTGGGTGGTCCCCAGGGGGTACGTGAAAAGATTTTGAAAAGTAAAAAAAATTTTTACAGGAAAACTGTACCCAAATAATGGATAATGCATAATCTGTAATAATGTAACCAAAATTGGGGGCATTCAAATGAAGTAATAATTTGCTGGCTATATATTATTATTGGCGCGGCATTCAGCTTCCCGCCGGACTGTCAGGTGTTACATCGTCATCATCATCATTGTAGTGGCGCGCTGGTTTTCTTGCTAGCTAGCAAAATATTAACATCCTATCAAGTGAATGCGCTGGTGTTTATTGAGATCAACATTTCTGTTAACATAATCATTATGGATCAATGGCTGAGTCAAGCTGGTTCATCCAGAAACAACAGCACAGGTGATACTGCTGAATCAGGAGAACCCGTTCTCAAGAAAATGAAAACAGAGAAGGTGAAGAATCGTCAGTTTGGTGAACATTATGTCAGGGATGCAAACACAGGTATGGTGAAAAAAGAGAGAACTGTTCGAAGCAGAAAGAAAACAGCGTAATATACCGTCTGACAAAGGCCTTTGCTATAATGCTTCAATTAACTGGCTATTCTTTATAATATACTCAGATAAATAGGAGACAGAGATGTTAAGTTATAAATCAAGGGGTTTTATTATTATTATTTACAGGTAGATATTATCAAGGGTGTAACTTTGGTTTAAGAAGTGGGGGACACACAAAACAGGGGGTCCTCCGCAATGAAACATATCTATTATCATTATATACAATGAGAGTGCAAACCTATCTAGTATCCTATCCATATGAACCTGTTTATTTGTGGGGGGACCTCACCTCCTCTAGGTGGGTCCGGTGGCATGCTCCCCCAGGAAGATTTTTTCTTTAAATTGAAGTTAAATGCATCAATCTGGTGCACTTTGAGGGCAAAATTAAGAGATGTATGGATACATCTCTCAACACTCATATAAAACACAACTGTATAATGCTTCAATTAACTGGCTATTCTTTACAATATACTCAGATCAAGAGGAGACATAGATGTTAAGTTATAAATCAAGGGTTTTTATTATTATTTACAGGTAGATATTAT
>NW_011332923.1:0-4405 GCF_000735185.1 Notothenia coriiceps
CACTGCACAGGGCTTCAGCACTCCAAGTTGGTGATCTGGAACAAAACTGAGCACCTAGAAATCGAAGTACCCTACGACCAAGACTTTGTCCAGGGGCATATCATAAGGCTGCGCACATTCTACTTTGCCCACATGCTCCCGAAAATTGTTGACGATTTTGTTGAGGGAAGGTTACAGTTCTGCAGTAAATATCTCAGCATTTTAAAACCAAAATAAACTGCCTTATTTAGGTCATGCCCACAGGAGCCAACAGTTGTCTGTTGTTTACATAATGCACAATTTACATGATCTCTTTATGCTGTGCAATATATCATATGTGCCTGTACTGTTTGAGTGAAAATAAAGTTTGATGTAATTTAATTTCATTATTGCACTGTTATTGCATTATTGCATTTCATATGTTCCTTAGAGTGCTACAATTTCTTTTAACACAGTTCATCATTCATATTAAGCTCATACTGTACATATATAACACTGAATGAATGAATTGTTTAGAGGAAACTAAAGAAATGGCTTCAACAAGAAAGATCACATGTTTAATCCTAACAGGTATTACAAATTAAAATATAAAAGCAGCCCACACAATTACATCACTATGAAAATATTCATATATAATATTAAAAAATACAATGCATGCAGTATTTGTTGTGTTTATCTGTATTTAATTAACAACATGGCTGGGTGCTGGGTGCTGGTTTGTGGTCGTAGCACTCTCTATCTAACCACTCGTTCAGGTGCTTTCTCGAGTGATTGCAACCAACTACCGCACACGTAGTTCCCGAACCACTTTTCTTCATGTTGTAATTGTTATATCCTCTTTGTCTCTGCGATATCAGTGCTTTGTCGGCACAACGGAGCTAGCTAGCAAAACAAACCCAGTCCGCCAAAACGGAAGTGCATTGCATATAAGGGAGGAGTTCAGGATGTAGAGCGGAAACGGCTCAATAACTTGTGTATAGACTGACCTTATTTCTTACTCTGGGGGCCCCTCGAATCCCCCCTCGGAGCGGAGCGGCGCAACTGAAATTATGAAATTTTGACGGCGCGCTATGCATGGGGACCCTTTAAGGGGGTTACCCGACATGTCGTTGCAGTAAATTAAAGGGTGTTTCATGTTATCGTTGCTGTGGACCTTCTTAATCTACCTTCTTTGGGGGGCCCCTTCTGGTCCGGGGACCCAAGCAGTTGCCTGCCTTGCCTGTTCGCAAGGTGCGCCTCTGCCATCACACATGCAGGTACGGAGGTTTTCAGTGTTGGCTGACAGTGCTGTGTGTCTTGTTTGATATGTCCTCCAGTACTGTTCTCAGTGGCTGTGAAAGGCCAGTAATAGAGAGATAGAGAATAGAGCACATTAATTCAATCATCACATCTAATTGATCTTCACACCTCGGCTCATTGTCTGATGTCTCTGGAGGGGATAAAAGTGCAGGGAGATAAGTGGGAAATGGGAGTGTGTGATCTGAAGTAATCCCACTTTTCACCTGGCATTAACCTGGGTGATAATTACACGGTAATAATATGCAGAAAATCCGGATGGAAATGCAATGGAGATCAACTGAAGTTTCAGTCATTTAAAACAGCTGCTACAGGTTTTACTTGATCAAATTGTAGAGTCGAATACAGGCACCATGTACACAAAATAACCCTTAAAGATAAGATATGTAATTTTATTTACTATTTAAAATACCAACAATGTATTGTTCTTTAGTCCTTTGTGTAATTCTGCCTGTAGCCTGAATATCATATAACTAAATTCAGCTTTTCTCTGAGTTAAAATGTAATATTTACAGAGTGCAGTGCTGAGGCAAAGTGTGGAATTAGTTTAGATCCAAAATGATGCCTGGTAGCATGAACAAAGTACAAGAAAAACAGATAAAAGACATAGCAAACACTTTGTGTGAACTAATTTCTGTAATAACTGTGATTCAGTTTAACAAAAAACTGGGCACGGGCAACGCTCCTCCTGTAGAGAAATAGTTGGTAACTGTTTCTATAAGGACCAATGTCTACATAGCGTCTCAATGAGCGCCCACCATTTTTGTTTGGCCGTTCCGCACTCTTTCGGTTGAAAATATTACAACTCTTCAGTAAAGCGGCAGTGACGTCACTGTAAAGTTTGGATGAAAAGCATGTTTTTGGCCATGTCTGTCACACGTAAACTATCATAAAAAAGGCCGGGCAAATTGTTTCTGGTGGGTGTGTGAATTTGGTCTGTGTCCTTCCTTGCTTTCTGACTGAGCAGTGAAGCTAATTCATACAAAGTGTTCGAGCAAGAATCTTCCAGTCAGTGCTCATAGTGAAAAAACAATGTCAAACAATCATAGAGTACCTCAAACAGATGATTAAATCAAAGGCTCCATCACATCACATTGTCTGTCATACAACAAGAAGTGATAAATTGTCGAGATATGGAGCGAATCCATTCTGGGTCACTTTTAGGTTATGCCTTTTTATTGGTTCCACATTTAACAGTTGGATTAAGTCCATAGGTTTAACAGATGTTTTACTCAGCAGTGTGGTATTAAAAAACCAAGCAGTGCCCAATGCCCTCAAAGTCTACTTTGAGGCTCAGCGTATTGTCTCTCTCTATAGGCAAGCAATTGCTCAAACTGGGGAATGAGCAATTGTTCTTCTGACCATATGTAAAGGGTCTTCCTGTTAGAGAAATGGTTGGGTCAAAACCACCAATCTAAACAAAGCACAACATATGTTGTTTAAAGACGCATATCAATTCACAGGTCCATATCTTTACTGTTTCTCTGAAGTTAACTCAGTCACTACATCATCATAGCCCGATTCTGCACTATATAACAGATTTCAGCAAGGAAATACAATAGCTGTTTTCCTTGCTGCAGCCTCTGATGGATGCGAGAAGAGATTGTTTTAGAACAAAGAGCTAAACTGTTATATAGGGGAGCACTGAAAGAATCTAATTCTACTAAAGGGAATTAGACAGTCAGAAGGGAGTTACAGAACCAACAGGTATACATACAGCTTCTGGATAGAACAGCTTATCATGCTGTGTACCTTACTAGCCAAGGGCCTCATTTTTCATATTTTGTTTATAACCTATAGACTATAGCTTAAATACATAATTAAGACATTTGCTATGATCAACTATGATTATGGTTTATTTTCTCATTAGAAGGTTATGTTGTCTCAAAATGTGTTAAAATGATGCCTATTTCTAATAAAATGTTAGACATGGAATGAACAACAAGTGATTAACTATATGACTTAATCCAACAGCAAGGCTTTTATAAAACACTTAACATGCTGTGAGGCACTTGATTCTTTTTTTCCTGCATACTCTTCAAGATGAGTCATTTCAGACCCCAACTGTAACAGTTCCATAAACTCACACTATACATGTGTACTGCTCTTACCAGGGTTCTTACACCTTTTCCAAAGTCAAATTCAAGGACTTTTCAAGCATTTTCAAAGTGCATTTTCAAGCTTTTCAAGCAGCGTACAGCTGTTGTAAATTACATATTTATATGCACATACTTATACTCAAATGATTATTTCCCTACCTCACATTAAATCAGATGTTCTTTATGCTATAAACAACCAAATGTGTGTTTCGTAATAGCATTCTACATAAGGATGAAAAATTAAAGATAAGAAAACAAAGTTTAATATTGTAAAATGAGTGACCCATATCATAGTAGACTGGGCATCCCATATAACCTGGCTGAGCCAATATAAAACAATCAGCCAACTAACTTTTCAATAAATTCTTTATTAACATTTAAAAAAAAATGTAGGTCCTTTTAGGGTGGCAGTAAACATACGGCTCTCCAAGGTTAGGACAAAACCATGTAAACACAAAGCTGATGTAAAAAAAAGTGTGTGCAGAGATCCTCTTTCTGTGTAAGAGTTTTGGTTTTTACAATATTGATTTATCGTAAGATAGTGATAAAAACCACTTTTTAAATCAGATCAGACCACTGG
This sequence comes from Notothenia coriiceps, assembly GCF_000735185.1. Lineage (NCBI taxonomy): Eukaryota > Metazoa > Chordata > Actinopteri > Perciformes > Nototheniidae > Notothenia > Notothenia coriiceps. Next base: position 3,955 of record NW_011332923.1, read on the forward strand.
TCTGCAGAACACACGAGTCCCTGAATGCATCATCAAACAACACGCAGGAGCAATCACAGGATTAAACTATTTCCATGAAAGGAAACGGAAGTGGGAGACACAAACCGCATTTTTAAACTTTTTTTCTTTATACCAAACAGCATAGAAATCTATTGAGGTAAACAAACCGACATCTTACACAGCCAAGGTAACAATTAGTTCCCTGCCTTCCTGACTACTGCGACACTACGAGGCCTACAGAGCCTGACTGTGGCCGAGCTGGGGGGGGGGCGACTGATGGAAGGTCCTTTGGGTCAGTAGGTGTTGTGTGTGTGTGTGTGTGTGTGTGTGTGTGTGTGTGTGTGTGTGTGTGTGTGTGTGTGTGTGTGTGTGTGTGTGTGTGTGTGTGTGTGTACGTAGTACTTAACGTTACGTAGTAGACTATAATAATTAACGTTAAGTAAGTTAACGT
>NW_011332924.1:0-2366 GCF_000735185.1 Notothenia coriiceps
AGTAAAAGTAGAAAAGTATTCTCATCAAAATATAGTGAAAGTAGTGACAGTAAAAGTAGTCATTGTGCAGATTGGTCCATTTCAGAATAATATATATGATATGTTTTATAATGATTGATCATGAAAGTGTTCTCAAAGCTGGTAAAGGTGCAGCTAGTTTGAATGACTTTGTATACTGCAGGGTAGCTTGTGGATTTACTCCAGGTGGAACTAAAGTCTGATTTAACACTTGATTATATTTCACACCATTCATCCAGATCTGTGAAGTAACTAAAGGTATTAAATACATGTAGTGGAGGAAAAGTACACCATTTACCTCTGAACTGTAGAGGAGTAGAAGTGCAAAGTAGCAGAACATGGAAATACTCCATACTATAGTAATAATAACAAAAACAGGAGTCTTCTGATCTGTGTAGAAATATATTTTCTCAGACAAACTACACAGTCATTACAGCCAGCCTGTAATCTCAGCAGCAAATACCCACAATGCAACAGGACACAGACTCATGTGCAAACTGACAGAAGATGTAATTCTTTACCTGCAGCTCAGGTGGATCTGACGTCACATCTTAAATACATTCAGTATCCATTAATGCACTTATATTTCAGTCATGCAGACACACTTTGACACGTACAAAATGACACATTTACACACAGACATGCAGGAAATCACACCCGAAAACCTGAAGTACTTCAGAGTGGACGACACAACGCCCGGTGGAACAAAGCAGCAAATAAAAGGGAAATAAAATACATTTTGAGAATACGTTAAAATGCATAAATTCGACGTTAAAAAATGAAAATAAATGAACGTAAAGATTAGTTATTTAAAAAAATAATAATCTGGATATAAGGACTAAAAATACTTAAATAAAACAATGAAATAAAAATAGATAATATTCAAGTTTTATACTTTTTTCTCTTTATACATGCTCTTATTTTAAGAGATATGGCTTCTTAGACATGTAATGAAGTGCATACGCAATACTTTCATTAATTTGTAAAATAATACTAGATAAAATATTAAAACCACGTCTTGTTTAAAAAAGACGGTGGAGGAAGACTTATGATTTGTTTTTAATTAAAAGTAAAAACTCCTGCGTTAAATTAAATACAAAAATAAATATGGAAGTTATTTTTTAAATGTCGTCAAATTAATATTTTTTAAATTTAGTTTCATTATTTTTATTACGTATTCAATTAATTAAGCAATTGTCTATACATGAGAGTAACACATGCGCCACTTCTGGGCAAAAGGTACGGCTCCGCCCACTTTTGGGGAAAAAAACGAGGCTGTCATTTGAATGGCGGTCAATATAAATTCTGAAGTTTTTGCCAATCCGATCAGAAATGTTTGAAAACTGTGGATTCTTCAAAGAGCCCGATTACGATGGCCAGTCAGGCAAAGAGTTACATTAAATCATCGGAAATCAACGATTGGTCTCGATATATGGTTAAATATAGCAGTAGGCGATCGATGTCCATTGATGAGAATAAAATCTACGTCACTTTACAGCCCCGCCCACTTTTGGGGGAAACATCGCTGTCATTTGAACGGCGATCGAGCCTGAAGCCACAGAGCTCTTCTGTTACTGTCCTTTGGCTTAGAGGAAGTACAGAAACACGTAACTCTGGATTTGTTTTAATGTTTGAGGTGCAATAAACGACACAGCAGCTTGTTGGCATGTTAAAACTATTATTTTCCGGCCTCGCTCATGAAGTAACAGCTGGCGAAATTACAGCCTCGCCTACTGATTTCAAATGTGTGATCTAAAATGATATTTATAAATGACTATTATCATTATTATAAGCAAGACAATAAATGGCAAAGATATATAGAAAATAAACGTATTTAAGATACGTTCATAAGAAACGTAACGTGGGAGAAAATATGTTTCTAGAAGATATGTAGAAAATAAACGTATTTGAGATACGTTCATAACGAACGTAACGTGGGAGAAAATACCTTTCTAGCTAAACGTAACTGAGAATGCAGTTTAGTTCTGTGGGAAAGTAATTTTTAGGAGACAGGGTTGCCATAATACATTCTGACGAAAAATACAAATTATTATGAATACAAATAAAATAAAAGAAGCCTCCCGTGAGTAGATTTTAAAACCTTTATAGAATAAAAGCTCACTGCTGGACGTTGTAGAAATGCGTGTCTGCACCAAGACAAAGGAGCCTCATTCACTTTACATTGGCGTTGTTTGCTTGGTACAGACACGTAAATGTAGCATAGTTTGTGACTCCACCACGCAATGCGGTGTTAAGGAGTCGTGGTGGAGTCACGCATTCTGGTGAGACCAGGTTGATATACAATAACATATTAGAGGTGTCATGTCATAATAACCTAATAAAAGTAA
>NW_011332925.1:0-2282 GCF_000735185.1 Notothenia coriiceps
CACAAATATTTATTGTTGTATATAAATGTACAAAAAATTTAAACTGCTTTTTATTAATTCAAAGACGGCTCTGAATTAATAATCAAATATGTTTCCTTTCTTTACGACTGGATGAAATTACAAAATGTACCCATCATTTTCCTCATGCTAGTATAGCCACATAAAAGTATCAAACCACCTGTTAAAATGCACCAGAATACAGGATATCTGTTTGTTTTCTTCGTGGGGGTGGATCCCCAAAACCCCCGTTAAAAATATCCCCCCCGCATTCAGGATGCTTCCTACGCCCATGTCTGAGTCACATATCATTAAGGCCTGTTTTCTCCGGTCTTTAGACCTCAGCCCATTACCATTGAAGGAGGAAATTGTCACCATTACGAGTGTTATGATAGTTGTAATTGTATTCATTCCATATATTTATTTTTTTCAAGACACTTTGCAGCTCCTCCTGACGTTTTCACCCGTCTTTTCTCCACCTCTTTATCCTTCTCTGCTTTCCTCTTTGCATTTAGCCTGCTGGATTCTCTCCTCATTCCGCCGCTCTTTTTCACAGCATTAGTCTCACCAACGATCTTCCCCTCCAGAGGTCCCGCCATCTCCGCCTCCTCTCCATCTGATTCAACGTCCTCGTAGTCTCCTCCCTCCTCCATGTCAGACACGACCGAACAGACCTCCATTCCCTCAGCATTCTATCCCCCATTTCCACCATCACCTCCTCCTTCTCCTGCTCCCTCTCCTCCTCTCCTCCCATTGACAGCTTCTCCTCCATCATCAGGATCAGGTTCAGCATCCCGCCTCAGTTTCAGCCACAACCTCACCACTTCTCTCAGCCCGTCCAACATCCTCAGCAGCTGGAACAGCAGCAGCAGCATTAGCTCCGCTGCTACACGCACCTCCGTCGTCTGCTTTCCCCTTCTTCCTCCCTCCGTCTCCTCCACCGTCAGCCGTACCAGCGGCTCTCTTCGCAGCAGCAGCCACAGTATCTTTGTTTATACTGCTCCCAGCCTCATCACTTCTACCCTCTTCTTCATTCTCTTCCTGACTTCCACCCTCCTCTTCCTCTATTTCATTCTCAGCTTTTTTATCCGCCTGGGCACTTTCTCTCCCCCTGGCTCCACTCGCCCCCTCTTCCCGAGCCATATAGTCCCGGGCATAGTATCCCTGCTTTGCACATTTGTAACATCTGAATTCAGGGCATTCTTTATATAAATGCCCTGGCTTTATTCACATCCTGCAGACCGGTATTTGATTATCATGGATCACCCTGAAGTACTCCGGACCCTCGAGAGTATCAAATCTAGTTGAGTACGGAAGTGACCGTACTTCCTTGTTGAACTCCACCCGCAGGAACCTTGTCCCGTCTGCAACCTCTGTGCCGGGCCACACTCTTCTCTTGATTGCCGAGACAGGCAGAACCCCCCACATTGCCAACCTGCTCTTAATTGTTGTACAAACAAAAACTATAAGTTGGACAAAAAAATAGAGATTCACAAACAAAAAATTCACCTCTCCTTCTGGGAGCAAATCACGCACGCACAGACCAAGCCCCTACTGACTGAGCCACTGCCGGATTTGCAAAGGTATGCTAACATGGACATGTGTTGTCAGCAACATGGTCGGCTTTTAGCTTGAAAAATATACGATGGTGCATATTAGGGATGAGAATGATTAATTGAATATACGAAATGATTCAGGTATTCGAAAATGAGTTATGAATATGTTTTTTTATTGAGTGGTTTGCGAGTTCAAGGAGGCTTTTGCAACCTTTGAGAAGGTTTCCTTTGCAACTAAGAAGCTCTCCTCTTGGTACATGGAACACTACAGGTCTTACGAAGTTATTGAGAGCGACTACACTGATGCAGAGATCCTGGATCCAGAGGATTTTGAACGATTACCATCCACTGACTGTATACCCAGTAGGAGGAAAGTTGATGGTGACCCAAGATCGTGCCTGCTACATTGAAAGTGATGGTATGTAATATGGATGTGGATAATCATTGTTTATATTGGACGACATTATTTTTGGAAGATTAGATAATGGTGAAAGGTGCGTGCGTGTGTGTTTGAGACATGTGTGTGAGTGTGTGACATGGGTGGGTTTGTGTGTGCGTGTGACATTGGTGTCTTATTGGTTCTCTTTTGACTTCTGAACATGTGTATCATCTTAGTGCTGTTGTAACGTAGCACTCTGTTTATCATGGTAGCTAAGTTGCCAAGCCCATTCACAACTTGGGGTTTCTTTTTTTGTCTTCACAGGCTTTATCGCTGCGTGTCATCATACA
>NW_011332926.1:0-2748 GCF_000735185.1 Notothenia coriiceps
CCCCCCCGACTAATGCCTTGCTCTCGGGCAGTGTCAATCCAACCGTTGGTACTGGAAACTTGTCCCCGTAAGTGTCTCTTCCTCTCTGAGTCAAACACATCCATTATTTAAAGTGCTGCCTTCAGGCTGCGTTCACACTGCAGGCAGGAAGTGGCTCAATTATAATTTATGTATGTGACTTAGTTCAGAGGGTCCACACTGGACTCGTCACGTTTAAAAAACAAAAACAGATCTGAGTTATAAATCTGAATTATGCACGAAGACTTGCCGTGTGAACGTCACCTCAGTGTGTTCAATATCTGCTGACCTTTTTCTCAACTGTTTATCATGTTAATGCTGGGGGTTGTTAATGAAGTTTTTACATCCAGTCATCAGTTTAATCTCAATCTGCCCTGAGTATCAGAGCCAGGGGGGAAAGAGGGGAGGGAGCTGACATTTATCCCCAGCTGATTATTAAAGATGCAATGTGTGGTACCTAAAACTCAAATGAACTGCGGAAACTCTGAGACACAAACAAAAAATACAAAACTGCTCTGCCATCTTGTAAACTTCAGCTACAGGGATGAGTCTCTCTGACATGACTCAGCATTATAAGACGACTAAACGTCAACATTAGCCTCCTTTAGCTTAGGTGACGTGAAGTCATGTGACCGTGCTGTAGTTCCTTTATAGCCCAACATTAGCCTCCTTTAGCTTAGCGGTGGTGACGTGAAGTCATGTGACCGTGCTGTAGTTCCTTTATAGCCCAACATTAGCCTCCTTTAGCTTAGCGGTGGTGACGTGAAGTCATGTGACCGTGCTGTAGTTCCTTTATAGCCCAACATCAGCCTCCTTTAGCTTAGCGGTGGTGACGTGAAGTCATGTGACCATGCTGTAGTTCCTTTATAGCCCAACATTAGCCTCCTTTAGCTTAGCGGTGGTGACGTGAAGTCATGTGACCGTGCTGTAGTTCCTTTATAGCCCAACATTAGCCTCCTTTAGCTTAGCGGTGGTGACGTGAAGTCATGTGACCGTGCTGTAGTTCCTTTATAGCCCAACATTAGCCTCCTTTAGCTTAGCGGTGGTGACGTGAAGTCATGTGACCGTGCTGTAGTTCCTTTATAGCCCAACATTAGCCACCTTTAGCTTAGCGGTGGTGACGTGAAGTCATGTTCTTACACATTGCACCTTTAAACCCCCCAGTTTCTCCCCCTCTCCCCTCTTAGCCGTCCCTTTGTGGTCTCCAGATGATGCCCCCTCTCATTTATCTCCCTCTATCTGCCGTCCAGCATGCTATCGCTTTTTGTTTGAAGGAGTCGGGGAATAAGCCTCCAGTGGTAACGTATAACCCCTCGCTCTTTACCCCACTCCCCCCCACGTGTGATTGACCAATCGCCACGCCTGTACCCCCGCCGTCAACCAATGACTGAGCGGCTCACTAATCTCTCGTCCAACCCCGAGGCTGGATAGTTTATTAGATATTAAAAGAACTTATCCACATTGTACTTCTCTGCTTTAAAGAGCGTTACACAGCCGAGGCTCAGGAGGAGTAAAGGCAGCCTGAATTCCTTTCCAAGTCTAACAGCTATGGACTTGAGATTTAGAATACTTTTCAGGTTGTTAACCTTTAAACATTGGCAATATAAACTGCTTAAAGTGTACATGTTGTTTTATATTCAATGAGTGAAAAAAATAAAAATATTAGTAATTAGTCACAATTCGGCCATTATTAAAAATGTTCATATTTTTTGCATTAAAAACATTGAAATAAACGAATTAATTGTGATTAATGATTTCTAAAATGATCATTAATCACAATGAAATAGCTAGCTAGATAGCTAACATTCACTAGCTAGCTTGCTGTATGTGTAGATAGCATCTTTAGCCAACTTCATTAATTGATAAATATAAAGATTTAATTTTATAATTGTCAACACTTTGGACATAAATGCAGTGACGAAGCATCGAGTCTTCCCAGTGAGATGGTCCTCCTCTGATTGGCTGTGTAACCCTGCAGTGTGTTTCTGTCTCAGTGACACAGTGTTCGTTTCCTTTGGATAAACGTCTCTGTTTATTTTCTGATTTCTGACGTGATCAGAGCTCTGCTGCATGGACTCCGGAGGGCCGAGGCCCTCATCACCTTAGCCTCACTTCATTTTCTGTTTGACACCTTTGCACTGCACCTTCTGGTGTGTGTGTGTGTGTGTGTGTGTGTGTGTGTGTGTGTGTGTGTGTGTGTGTGTGTGTGTGTGTGTGTGTGTGTGTGTGTGTGTGTGTGTGTGTGTGTGTGAGAGTGTGTGTGTGTGTGTGTGTGTGTGTGTGTGTGTGTGTGTGTGTGTGTGTGTGTGTGTGTGTGTGTGTGTTTATAGTAGCATCACTGGTCTTGCGCTTTGTTTCTGTGGGTTTTCTTTTATCTGCAGTTTTCCTGGAGTTTGGCTGCCGTCATAGTTCAGACTCGATGGTTTAATCTTTATTTTCATTTCTTATCATCCCCTTCTCTTCCCCTCACTCGTCCATTTGTTGTTTCTGTTTCCTGGCAACTCTCCCTCCTCTCACCCTCCTCTGTCTCCCCCCTCCCCCTCTTCTCTCCCTCAGATCCGCTACAGGAAGGACCGGGTTCAGTCCAAGCTGACGCCCACCTTCCCGGTAGTTACCGGAGTCAAAGACCTGTCCAACGGCTGCGCCATCGCTGCAGCGCTGCACTACTACTGCCCCCAGCTGCTGCCTCTAGAGGGTACACACACACACACGCACGCACGCACACACACA
>NW_011332927.1:0-1637 GCF_000735185.1 Notothenia coriiceps
ACATGAGAGGCAGCGCTGAACAGTCTCTCGCTGTCAGTGCTTGTGATTTGATCTTACTCCGCATATTTGTCCAGGTGTTTTGATTTCAAGTGGTGGAGTAATCCCGAAGTGGTGAAAGCCGAAAGAGCCTTTTTAACCATTTTCGGCCGATAATTTTCGGCGGCCGAATATTCGGTGCATCCCTACTTAAAACTATTACTAGTGTTATTTAATCATAGGCTACTCTACATAAATAAATGAAACGATAAACAGAAATAAAAACACAGAAACATTGTGTGAAGCTCTTCTTTCTTATACGAGATCATTTGAAAATCAGGCTCTATTTTACCACTTCTCTACATGTACTGCAGTCAATTTAGTGTAAGAGATTATTATATCGCAATCCACATCAAAATAAACTTTAGTGTCCCATACGTAGCAGCTAGGATAAGGTCTCTTTCAGAAATGTTAAGATAAAAACAATCCTAAAACATCTAAATACTTTCCTTGGGGAACACAAATGCTAAGATATAGTAGATTGGAAGTGCAAAGACATAATTAGACACTAATTGGGGTAATGAACAAGCCAAGTAAAATAATAAAAAAGTTATTTGGCCCCTTATGTTACAGGCAAATGTCAAAATGAGGATTACGTCAGAGTATTTGGAATGCTTTCTTCAGCTTTACCATGTCTATAAGGCTTCCTAGTGACTTTAGCATATCAAAACAAGACTAAGTCTTGATTGGCATGTTCTCTAAACAACTGCTTTTATCCTTTCATTGAGGCTGGGTCAGGTTTGAAGCATTTTGAACTGAGTCACTGCCTGGAAAGCCTCCACTCAGCAGGTGTGCATTATCTGAATTGAGGGGGGGGTGGCGGTAGCCCTTACAATAAGAGCCAAGTGCTGTGACGGTTCTTTATTTTAAAGCTAATTAATAACAGATTAATTTAGAAGCGTTTTTATCTCATCATCGAGCAAACCTGTTTACTGAGATGTAAAGAGTATCTTTTAAGATAAACACAAGTCACTCGGCTGTTAATATATAAATGTGTTTAGTGAAAGGCGTCATTTATGTCTAAGAGAGAAGGCCTTTACGTTGATTGCATCACCCTCTTCACCTGTCTCTGAACTATGTAAAGTTTGTTTTAACAAAAACAAAACACTCCTTTGGCCTTCATTCAGTATTGAATCAACATGCTAGGGTGCATGGTCCTACACAGTTCCAGCAAGTGCAGATTTATAATCTTGGACAGCTCGTCTAAAGCTGTGAACGGTTTTACCAATGGGAAAACTCCTGGGGTTAAAATTGACATTTTGCAGAATTGAGTTAAACAAGATTTACAAGCAAATATATGGAAGAAAACATGCTGAATTCCTGACAATAGCTCAACTGCTAGGGATGTCAATGATTAATTCATGAGAATATATATACACACACACACACACACAGTGGGGCAAACAAGTATTTAGTCAGCCACCAATTGTGCAAGTTCTCCCACTTAAAAAGATGGGAGGCCTGTAATTTTCATCCTAGGTATACCTCAACTATGAGAGAGAAAAAAAAAAAAAATCCAGAAAATCACATTGTCTGATTTTTAAAGAATTTATTTGCAAATTATGGTGGAAAATAAGTATTTGGTCACCTACAAACAAACA
>NW_011332928.1:0-3148 GCF_000735185.1 Notothenia coriiceps
CATGTATACATATTTATTGCCTCATTTATTTATTTCATAGGCATATTTATATATATATGTATTTATTTAATTATTTAATTTTGGCTTAAATGTCATTCCATACAAACACAGTGTAGCGAACTCGCCCTCTGCTGGTCGGAGTTAGACACTACATACTGCAAGATAACACTACATTTTTCAAACAATAAACCAACCATTCCTTATCAGAAAACACACAGACAATTCTCACCACACTCTAAACATGAGCTGTACTAAATGCAAATCATGTTAACCATGTAATTACTAATACTGTAGGTATATCAACCCACTGATGGCTCTGTATGCCACACAAACAACCTTCATTAAGTCAAAAAACACACATTAAAGTTCTTTGACGAAAATATGGACAACATCCTAACTAGAATTCACCATGAGGTAGAGATCTGTAAATCAAAAAGTAGCTATGCACCAGAGCACATGCTTCTTCATTAGCCGCGTTCACACCGCGTACTTTGCAGTACTTAGTGCCGGCACTTAGTGCCCCGGCACTTATTACCCCGGCACTTATTACCCCAGGGCACTAACCAATCGCGTTCACACCGGAGTACTTTTCCCTGAGGGAAGATTACGCAAATGAGCCGCTGACGTCACTTCGTCTTCTTCTGCTTTGGGTTTACTGCCAGGCTGCAAACAACTTCACACCGTATACTGCCGCCCGAAGTCCCCGGCCGCAAGTCCCCGGCCGCAAGTCCCCGGAGTTGGGGACTCCTCATCACTCCACCGCTCCCATGTATTTTTTTGTGTTGCCATAAGTTATTCTCTCTCCGTTGGTGCGCGGGGCTAATGCTAATGCTAATAATGCTAATGCCACAAATACAATGGCGGCTTCACAAAACTTTTCAGAGTTTTACGGGGCGTGGTTTGCAATTCGCCCAGCCATTCAGAACTGGGGCACCTTTTCCCCCCAGGATAGTACCACCAAAAATGGCACTAAAAATGGGGGTAAAAGTTCCCGGCACTAAGTACTCTTATTGGTGTGAACACAACATAAGGGGTACTAACGTAACTAAAGGGGAAAAGTACGGGGAAAAGTAGGGAAAAGTACTCCTGTGTGAACGCGGCTATTGTCTATTTGACTCTAAATGGGACCATCATTTACTAAGTGAACATCATGCTGTATTGAAGAAGAGAAGTGCAAGAGACCATAAACCCAGGGAAATGTTTACTGAGGTAATACATCACAGAAGAAGTAGGGTCATTTTTTCGTCGACTTCTATACAATTATAGTGCAGGTTTAAGGCACTTCTGCCTTGGCTTCACTTTTCAGACCCGGAGATGGCTGCTTGGCTGTTAAAAGCTAAAAGGCTAATAAAGACAAGGTAATTCTAGCCTGCACAAGTCAACAGCAAGGGCTCTAATCCTTTTAACGTTAGCTTGTGTCCCATGCTACCTTTAATTAGCCTGAAACACTCTTTATCAGTAATGCCACTTTTACACAGCAATCCCCAGTGCTGACATCAGCCAATATTACTTCCCATAAGGGGGTCATTTCTATTTCCCAGCGTACTCATTCCTGTAGATTGGTCATAGCTGTCTTTACAGTTCAAATTGCAAAAGTATGTTGGGAGATGGAAACTTCAAATTCAGTTTGAATGGATAAAAAAACCATTAAGTTACTGTGGAGATGTTCTCATAGAAATTTGAGGGCGTAGGAGTAAAATATCTGTAGGTCATAAGCTGTAGGTGGGTGATTTCAACATATTGACCCAGGGTAAAAAAACATTGCTGAAAACATAAAACAGTTTGGAAGGTCTCCTTAATGTGTCATGTTAAGAGGATGTTTTATTGAGCCGGGGAGAAAAGGACACTCAGGACTTGGATACGTTCCCAGCATTGCTCAATAGGACATATAGTGCAAAACAAAGAACCTGAGAGAATAATTGGGTTATAGGGTGTCTTTTATTGTTTATGAAGTACATTTTTCATTTGTAACACTCTCTTCTTTCAGATGTTATATATTGTCCTTTATCTCAACTAACTAGCTGCCTCCAATCATTGAACTGACATTTGATCATACACTTTGTTGCATTTTATATATTTCACCTGCACCTGAACGGACAAGGGTGACTGTGAATTCATCGAACTGATTGGGATCCTTGGAGCAGCACAAAGCACATTGCACATGATGTCCTTGGTAGGTATACTAGCAGAAAAATATCACAGGCGAGTGTGACCTCAACCTTTTTCTTTAAAAAGACTCGAACACCAATAGATGGATTATTTATCTGGTCAGAAATTGAACAATAAAAAATGAACAGACTTATCGAGTGTCTGTTAACTTAGTTTGACCAGAGCACAGTTCTTAAATCACGCAAGCAAAGAAAATCATGCAATTTAAAGACGCCCTATTACGCTTTAAAGGGGACCTATCATGCAAAATGCACTTTTTGATGTATTTTATACATAAATATGTGTCCCCGGTGTGTCGGGGAACTCATGCAGCGTCAGAAATAAAACCCTTTCTCTTTCCTCCGTACCCACATCTTTTAAAAACGAGGGTACAACGAGCCGATACAGATTTGCTGCCGATATTACGTAATTTAGGATGGTGGACCCACAGAGAGTTGCTATCAGAAACAATGCCTGACGTGTTTTGGACGTAATATGGTATTTTTTTACATTAGCAAGCATCGCTAACACTCAGAGCTAACCTGTACTGCGAGCAAATGTGTTTAAAAAGCAGGAAATAAAAAAAGGAACTCACCTTGTGATAAACCCGCAAGAAAAAAATTATTTGAGCTCCATACTGTTTCAGAAATAATCCTTGATGTGGTTTAGAACAGGATGGCATTTGATCACAGCAGAATGTAACTTTATCTCCGGTAAAATTCTGATCAGGCATTAGCCCCGCCTCCTTTTTTTTTTTTTAAAGCTAAGGACCCAAAATCCGTGTTTCCCTAACAGGGCTGCTGGAGGGATATGATTAGGGTTGGGTATCGTTTGAATTTCCACGATTCTGGTTCCGATTCTACTTTTCGATTCCGGTTCTTTGAGGGGTAGGGTAAAAAAATGATACATGCTTCTTCCACCAAAACAATTACATTTATTCGAGAAACTTTTACACAGGTTAGTTTACAGTAACATTCACTGCTATGTAACTATAACCTGA
>NW_011332929.1:0-4084 GCF_000735185.1 Notothenia coriiceps
TTCAAAAAGAGCAGCGAGCAACTGGGTCTAGTGGCATATAGTGACGCTGACTGGGCTGCAGATACAGGCGACAGACGCAGTACGACAGGGTATTGTGTGGGCTTGACCAAAGACAGTTCACTTGTCTCTTGGAGAAGCAAGAAACAACCCACAGTAGCATTGTCGACATGCGAGGCTGAGTACATGGCGCTTGCTTTAACAATACAAGAGTGTATCTACTTGGAGCAGCTGCTGGCAGGTATGGATACCTATGTGTACAGGAAGACAGTCATCAATGAGGACAATCAGGGGACGATGGCATTAGTCAGGAATCCGGTGTGTAGGCAAAGGTGTAAACACGTGGACATCAAGTACCACTTCATCAGGTCTACCATAAGGGAAGAAAAGATGTCTTTGATTTATTGCCCTACGGACGACATGGTAGCAGATGTCATGACTAAACCTGTGTCCAAAATAAAACTGAAAAAGTTTGCAGTTGCTATGTTTGGTGCATAAAAAAATGTGTTGAAGAAATCCACATTGGAGTGTACCATGTATTCCATTTGTTTTGTTATAAATATGAACAGATGTACAGAAGCACATAAGTAATAAGTGGGAGTGTTAGAATATGACATAGATATATGTATATTGTATATGACTTATATTATTACTGTGCACCACATTGTCTATGTAAGTAGCTGCGACTACTAACTGTGTTCATTGGTTAGCTGCTGTACCACATGATTGATGATGTCACTACCTAGGGTATAAGACCGTTGGAAGTCACGCCCCTTCTCTGTCTGTCCTCAAGCCTCTTGAGATGTGTGCCTAAAATAAATAACGCCGTGATGAATGGCTAAACTTGAACGACTGAGATTATTCACCTTTCTGCTGCAGGAGACAAAAGGTTTAAGTCTAAATCTGCTAACAATTGTCCTGTGTTTAGAGATCAACGCAAGCCTCACCACAGACAAGCTGATATGAGCTAGTCGCGGATGAGATGCATCTTGGGAAATCTCCTAAATGAATGCCCAATACATAAAGTGGGAAAAATATATTTTACGCTTAGAAGTCCAATTTACTGAGGACGACAGTAAATGACATGACATTGCCATTTCAAATGCTAACGTTTTGTCATTCATCTCTTTTTTTCACCCCCTGTCTTTATCTGCGGCTTTCTCTGTTTCTCGCTCCTCTTTGTACGTCTTAGCCTATAGTCTATGGTCTTAGCTCTGTAACCAAGGCTGTGTCACACACTTTCCAGGCTGTTTTTCTAGCCTTAATAATGCATAGTTGTTGTGGGTGATGTGGCAAAGGTAACTTTGTTCAGGGAATCCCTGGTGTGACACAAATTGATGGAGATCTATGAGAATCCAGCTTGTTATGAGTGAGCCGAGGCCATTTATGAGGGAGGGGGTTTGTGGGGAGGTGCAAGGGGGAAGATAGAAGGCAGGGGAGGGGGGTGCGCAGCAGGTCACCGAAGACCAGCTACCAACTCTCATTTAAAAAACGATCGAGAATGACAAAGGTTTGCTTTTATCTGGATTGGGGAAAGGACAGAGAAGCGATCATTATACGACATAGGCATACACCCCCACGTGCACAGACACGCTTTCACACAGTTCAGTGAGTCTGCTAGCCTCAGCTCAAACCTTTGTAAATTAAAAGTCTGACCAGAAAACGCATTTATGTGCAATATGTGCAATAAGGAGGTTTTGTGAGTGGGCGGGCTGCTGTCTTAATTGGGAATTAATGAGGGGGGCAGGGTGAGGTAGAAAGTGAGGGCAGGGAGAGAGGGTACAGTAAGAGAGAGAGAGAGAGAAGGGGGAGAGGGGTAGGAGGGGATTACCTTGCAACAGTATGGTGAGTGGGAAGGATTCTCTCTGGTGGACTGATGGGACAGGGATCCTTCAGCAAACAGCTGCCCCACCCTTCCCGTCAGCACACATAGACATACGCACTCTTATCCTCAAGATGTTTGAAATAAAAGACAGAAACACATGATCCTCAAGACCTCGAACAGGAGGTCCAGTAAAATGTTGCCTGAATGGGGTTCACTGTTTTGTGGGGAAACCTTCGAGTAATAAAATGGTTTCTCCTCTGAGTCGTGGGGATTTACTGGAGGCACTACTGCAAGTCTTCAGGGACTGCTCCTCTTTCACCAGTAATCTCTCATTTTCATTTGCATCAGAATACATTAATGAGAAATGAGACACTGCCATATACTTCATGGTCCAGGCCTTCAGAGAGTACTAAATATAGTAGGTTTTATCTTTCTTCCTTTCTTTCTATCTGTATTTCTTTCTTGCTTCCTGTCTTCCTGTCTTTCTTTCTTTCTTTCTTTCTTTTCCTTATCCTGTGTTTTCACACCATCCTTGCCGGTTCCTTTCTCTCATCTATATTTATGTACTCCATATTGAAAAGTTCTTTTGCGTTCAGAGCGAAGCTGTGCATGGCTCCTCACTGCAATTACTGATTAATTACAGGGAATTAAAGCAATTGGAACTGCAAAGATATACAATTAAGGAACACACGCTTCATGACGCCACACACAGGCTGTGCAATCACTAGATTGCAATGCAAATACCTCTCTCTTTTAATCTCTCACACAGTTTTTCTTTCATTTTCTCGTCCCGCTCTCCACACCTACTCCATTAATACACACAAAGCATGGTGGGGGCAGGTTTTCCAGTTCATTAGACAGTATTTAATTTGAAAACACCTCTGTGTTGAGGGAGATGTGAGTCCTCCCTGGGGATGAAAAATGAAGCAGGGGTGGGCGATGAGAAGGGATTCCTCCATCTGTCCCACTAAGTCCCACTAACTGCAGACGGCAGACACCGACAGCAACCACGGAAAAAATAAGTGAAGGTATTTATGATGGTATTAGAGTAGACATTGTTAACATATAACATTGACAAACAGAAATATTTAAAATAAGTACCGACGGACACAGTCACAAGTGGTTAATAAACGACCCTCGCACATTAACTTCTGTTCAAATCTGAGCGCCATTGGGCAGTATTCTAAAAGAAGCTTTACTTTTACTTTTCTCACATGGCATATGGCTGATCTGATTACTGTGAGCAAATATTCAGGGCCGTCCCTGGCCAACTTGGGGCCATTGAATGAATGGTAAATAAAGAAGGCTGGAAATAACTGCATCTCCGCGCGGAGAACTGCGCGGAGAAGTGCGCTGAGAACTGCGCTGAGAAGTGCGCAGAAGCCGAGCTCATAAGCCGAGGACCCCTACGCGAGGACCCCTGCGCAATGTGAGGCCCCATGCAGCCTGCATGATCGGCCTGTAGGGAGGGACGGCCCTGCAAATACTACACTAACAGCAGCAGTTTACGATTAGCCCTTAACAACAAAAAGGGCTGGTAAATAGTTATTTCGACAGTTAGTATTATTGTAGTTATAAAAAAATAACACATTAAAACCAGTGTTACAGTAACGCGTTACTGTAACGCCGTTATTTTTGGCAGTAACTAGTACTCTAACGCGTTCTTTTTTAAATTCAGTAACTCAGTTACCGTTACTACATGGTTACTACGCGTTATTTTTTTTATATAGTCTCGGCTCCCAGACGTTGGTGAGCGGCGCCAACAGCGAGGCGAACAGAGATGAGAACTGTACTTAAGTACAGTACTTGAGTAAATGTACTTAGATACTTCCTGTGTCACATGCGGAGACGCGCTGTGGGCGTGTTTGTGTTTACTAACAAGACTATCATGGCGGCGGCGGAGCTCAAGTCGAATTTCTCCGCCTGGAGATATTCTCACTATTTCACTTTAGTCAAGCACAAAGAAAAGAACGTTTTAGTTAAATGTAAGTTGTGTCTTGGTGGGTCAAATATCCTATCTACTGCCCAAAACAGCAATTCACAGCAATTCAAATCTGTTGAAACAACATGCTGAGACAAAGCTAGTAGCTAAGACCACAGGCCCAGACTCATCCGACGCCACTCCACCTCCACCTAAGCAACAGCGGCTGGATTTTAACCGAGGGACTGCTAGCCAGGGAAAAGTTGATAAAGCCATTGCACGGTATGTTGAAGAACAGCAGTTCTCAAACTGTGGTCCGCGGACCACTGGTAGTCCACGAG
>NW_011332930.1:0-2945 GCF_000735185.1 Notothenia coriiceps
GGTCATGACCCCTGAAAGCTGGTCAGCACAAGCTTTGAGTACTTTTCCGAGTACTCCATCGGGTCCTGCGGCTTTTCCAGGATTCACAGACTTCAGCGTCTGCTTCACCTGATGTTCTTTGAGAGTGGGAGGTGGTATGGAGCTGGTAGTTTGCAGGGACAGAGGCAGGGTAGAAAAGTGGGGGGGTCTGCTAGCCTCAAAGCGGGCAAAGAAGTGGTTTAGTTCCTCTGCAAGGTGGGCGTCAGCTCTAGTAGTGCCAGATGTTTTGCCCTTATAGTTGGTTAGCTGTTGAAGGCCTTGCCAAACGCACCGTGTGTTGTTATGAGCGAGATTCTCCTCCACTTTTCCCTTGTAGTCCTCCTTCGCAGCCTTGATGCCTCTCCTCAGGTTCGCCCTTGTCATGCTGTACTGGGCTGCGTCCCCTGACCTGAAAGCTGTGTCACAGGAACTCAGGAGAGACCGCACCGCTCTTGTCATACATGGTTTTTGGTTTGGGTAGACCCGAATGCGTTTTTCCACAGTTACAGTGTCTGTGCAGAATTCATGTAAGATAAGACAGCCTCTGTGTGTTCCTCCAAGTCTGTCTGTTCAAATATGTCCCACGCTGTGTGTTCGAAGCAGTCTTGCAGTTGTGAGAGTGCCCCCTCGGGCCAGGTTCTGATATATTTAACCACTGGCTTGCTGTTACTTCTGAGGGGGGTGTAAGCTGGGATGAGAAGCAGTGAGAGGTGGTCAGATAGTCCTAAATGGGGGAGTGGTACCGCTCTGTAAGCATGCTCCAGGTTAGAATCGGTTAGAATACACCCGGTCCAGTGTGTTCTTTCCTCTGGTGGTACATTGTACATATTGTACAAATTTGGGAAGCACATTTTTTTAGACATGCATGATTAAAGTCTCCAGCTACATTATTTACTCCGTCGGGATGGAACCTCTGTTGTTTATTTATTAAGCTCCGGAGGTGGTCAAGTGCAATGCTAGCGTTAGCATCAGGTGGGATATAAAGTTTACACAGTATTGATTATCACCCCTGTCAGCTCTCTAGGCAGGTAAAAGGGTCTGCACATAATAGACATGACTTCCAGGTCGGGAGAGCAATGTGTATGTGTGACCCTGTGATGATCATCACACAGCAGTCGCGGACATTCATGTTAGCAGCTACTAGGACCGATTTTGTGGACGATGGACCTGGCATTTGCGAGGAAGAGGCTTGGTAGTGGTGGTCGGTGCGGCCGCTTCCTTAGCCTAGCAAGCAGGCCTGCACGGCTGGCATCCTCGCTTCTGCTTCCTCTCCCTCCGGCGCCTGCGTTGCTTCACAGGCACGAACTAGCATGCTAAGTGGTTAGCCCCAGCCCATCTTGTCTTGCAACACCACTTGGCATCTCTGAAACAGACCTTAATTTAGCTACTGTAAAAATCAGCTAGCATTATGATCCCCTGATAAGTCCGGGCGGTATAAGCAACTGTCCGTTTCTTCTATTACATATTGAGTCCTAGCGTTACCGCTTTGTTTCATGTTTATCTCAATTTGTCTTTAATCCAACTATCAGAGCATACACCCCCTGGATAGCTGCACAACACCTTATGGCTCCAATCAAAAGAACCCCTAAATATATCATATTAGTGTATTATAAGTGATATTAAACAGGAAGTTATGGAAAATCTTGAAGCATTAACCCATGAGTTATTCTGCTAAAAGACTTGGAAGTTTATCCATTGTAAAATTGTTAATTCATTTGTTGTTAAATCAATGAGGGAAAAACAAGCTCATAACAGCACTGTCTGAGGGAAGGTCAGGACGTTATGGTCTGCTTTGCATTTTGAGTGGAGTCAGACAAAGACCGCAGCTGTTAGACTGTGAAACTCATTAGTTTTAGTTATGTAGCTTTGTATGATTCTCACACACCAAACACCAGAGCCAATTGTGCTAATTAAATGCTAACTTAATGCGAAGAGGCTGCTTGCCAAAGCCTACCATCGACCACTGTTAGCAACCAGCAGAGGATTACCAGCATGTGGGGATTTATAACATTGATATTTACTCCTTAGTGAGTTCACCGGATTTATATCATAGCAGTGAAAGTAAGCTGAGAATAATTTTATTTAAAATACAATTACAGTAAAAAGGAATTTTCTCTATATTAATTAATGTCCTTATACGCTTTATTTGACCTGTAGGCTATTATGTATTGCACATCTATGAAAATAAGAGCCTTGAATCTGGCTCAGTGTCATCTGGTTCCATTTCATTTGAATTCTTAACAGCACATCCTGGATTTCTAAATGTGTCACTAGATAGATAGATAGATCTTTAATTTGTCAATGTACAGGTACAACGAAATTACAATGAACTCAAGGTGCCAACACGCAACAACAAGGCAATATGAAAACAACAAGACACTATAAAAACAACAAGACACTATAAAAACAAGAAATGGGACTTAAATAGACATGATAGGGAATATGTACATAAATAAATAATAAATTAAATTGCACGATTCCCCTCGTATTGCACGGAAGGCTTATATAATTTAAATATTAGCAGCGTTTAGTGCACATATGGCCCTGGGAAAAAAACTGAATTTGAGTCTCTTTGTCCGGGAAGACATGGTACAGACACGCCTGCCTGAGCGCAGCCGTACAAAGTGCTTGTTACCCGGGTGTTGTGGATCCTTGGGGATTTTGACTGCCTTCTTAAGGCACCGAGAGCTGTACAGTACCTCCAGGGAGGGGAGGGGGCAGCCGATGATCTTCTGGGCCGAGTTGATGACCCTTTGGAGCGCACCCCTCTCTGCGGCTGTGCAGCTGAGGAACCACACGCAGACGCAGTAGGTGAGGATGCTTTCCACGGCGCAGCGATAGAAGGACACAAGCAGGTCCTGTCTGAGGTGGTAAATTCCTGAGTATTCTCAGGAAGTAGAGTCTCTGCTGTGCATTCTTGACGGTTG
>NW_011332931.1:0-12728 GCF_000735185.1 Notothenia coriiceps
ATTGAAAATGGGAAATTACTGCTTGCATCAAAGGGCGGACACACACACACACACACACACACACACACACACACACACACACACACACACACACACACTCATGCAGAAAGACTTGAAATAGAGCTGAGGTTATACAGTATATACACACTATAGCTACAACTCCATCTTTGTCTTCCTCTTTTCCCCCCAATCATCATAAAGAAACCAGAAAACGTCAGTGAACAACTAAGCATCAGTATTGCTGCATCAGTATTGCTGCCTGTGACTTATCCAATGTCCGCACAAAAATGTGATCTCACCGTCTCACGGCTGTGTCTTCATCACAGCCCGTATTTGCCTCTCTATATATTTTATGACTAATACAAGGAGCAGGCCTTTGTGGTGTTGACAAATCCCCACAGTCAGACAGTTTTACAGCCCCTAAAGAGCCCTTTGACAAACGACAGGGCTGTAAACCTAATATTCTAATGCGCCGTGTTATTGTAATGGCGTATGTGTGCACGAGTGAATTTTTAGGAGATGTTAAGTATTGCTTATCTCCGCCAATTAGGAATGTGCTTTAGCATCAAAACAACAAATCTCACTGCAGACACGGGATAAAAGCACAATCACAGATGGTTTATATACTGAGGAGCTTCTCCTGCATGAGAACATTTCAATGTATGAAATGTTATTCATCTGCAGGCCTGGGGAGCAACAGATTACAGGATACAAAAACAGAGTTCATTTAGAGTTACATAAAAATATGCGTAATAAGGTTACAGGTACATTTTCTTTTTAAATGGCGATTACTAGCAGGATTACAATGGTTTGTACTGATGTACAGATACAAATAAAGAACGGAAAACACAAACATTAACTCAATGGTGTAAAGTAACTAAGTACATTTACTCAAGTACTGTACAATTTTGAGATACTACTTACTGAGGTGCTTTACTTGAGTTATTGCATTGTACGCTACTTTGTACTTCTACTCCACTACAATTCAGAGGTAAATTGTGTACTTGTACTCCACTACATTACCATTACCTTTAATAATTTTGCAGATTTGGATCAGTGATGTGAAATATAATCAACACTTAGATCACACTTTAGTTCCACCTGGAGTAAATCCACAAGCTACCCTGCAGTATACAAAGTCATTCAGACTAGCAGCACCTTTACCAGCTTTGAGAACACTTTAATGATCAATCATTATAAAACATATCATATATATTATTCTGAAATGGATCAATCTGCAGAATGATTACTTTTACTGTCGCTACTTTAAGTATATTTTGATGATAATACTTTTATAGTTTTACTTGAGTAACAGTTTGATTGCAGGATTTATACTTGTAACAGAGTATTCCTACACTCTGGTACTTCTATTTTTACCTAAGTACAAGATCTGAGTACTTTGTCCACCTCTGCATTCACTGCCTCATACACATGAATATTCACCAGAAATGTTGTTAAATAAATATATATGCATGTAATACATGTGCATTGAGATAAAGGCAACATGCACATACACAAAAACGGTATACATACACACATACATATGGTGCAGATAAGCTATACGGATAACAGTGTTTTATAGAGTGTGGAATGACTTTTGAAATATGAGCTCTGTACCACTTTCAACTGAATTAAGCAGTGCACATAGAAAAGTTGAATAAACCAGTTTAAGTTTAGAAATCCATGTATCTACTGGAATGCACTAGTATGCACTCTTTTGATTTAGAACATTGTTTTGCATTAAGATGGCGTAAACAGGGATTAAGATAAAAAAAGGTTAATTAAGCATTACATCTTTCCCAGCCTGTGTAGTCACTACATGTTCGCTTAACATATGTCACATGGCATAGTGCTTGCTTGGTTATTGAGAAAAAGGTACACACTTTGGGTATGATAACGTATGTTTTTGTCATTAAACCGATTTTAAAAAAGGTGTCACAATCGAATAGAAAAAGCTTTTTGTTTGGGGTGAAATGTGAATTGGCCCTGTCGTGTTAAGACTTGATACATCACGAAGTCTGCCGATACGTCGATAGGCCTCAGGGGCCCCGCGCTCATTCCTCCACTCATACACTCGTACATTGCATATGTCTCAACACCTTTTCTTCCTTTACTCGTCCACAATCCCCTAATGGCTACACTCAATGTTATTTCCCCTGAGGGCCAGTGAGCCGCGTGCGGGAATGCATTAAATTCAAGAGTTGTTGACGCACGCTCAACAGAAAGCAATAACCTGTGCGGGGTCATTTTTTACCCCCTTTTCCTTTCATTTTCTGAGGTCGGACAGAATTGCCTTTCAGTGCTAGTGTGATTATGTTTCGTTTAACATGGGAATTATGAGAATTACACACATAAGTAGAGTGCAGCATGCCTCGACAAGATTAAAAACCGCTGCACTGAGAGGGAGGAAGACACAAAAGACGAGAGAGAGGGAGGGAGAGAAACACCCAGAGTTAGAAGATAGACAGGCAACTTTACAGTTTTAATCATTTCTAGCCTTTAACTTATTTTTTTAGGATTGCAATCATCAATCCTTATATGTTCTGCAGCCATGATTGCAAAACAGTGACCACAAGCTATTTAACACACGTATAAAGTCTTCAAAATCCCACCAGGAGTACTTTTCAGATTTATCCTTTGAATATTTTGCCACAAGTCTGTATTTGGGGGCATATATTTTAAACTAACAAGACGCTAACCTCCTTTCCCAGACCACCTGCTGCCATTTGCTAAACAGTCCTGGCATGTCAGGCATTGTGTTAAGGGAAATGCTTTGTTTGTGTGTTACACGCTGAACAACCCACTTAGGAATTTGGCAATTTGCAGCCCCAATCTGTGACTTGCACTTTGTACTGAATCATCAATAAACATGGGAAAAAAGATGGAAATGACTGGCTTGTTACCGTATTGTGCGACCCTGCCTGAAGGAAATCACTCAGTGAGAGACTGGAGGGCCATCAGTGAGAGCGGGGAATCCTTGGTAACATCACCCTGAACAGCTCAAGCCATCAACGGGAAGCATCTAAATGAAATGGCTAGTGAAAATGGCCGTAAAAAAAAAAACCTTACTCCCA
Organism: Notothenia coriiceps; assembly: GCF_000735185.1. Lineage (NCBI taxonomy): Eukaryota > Metazoa > Chordata > Actinopteri > Perciformes > Nototheniidae > Notothenia > Notothenia coriiceps. The sequence goes on from NW_011332931.1 coordinate 3,075, forward strand.
GCTCAATCTGATTCGGACTAACTGAATTATCAGAATCAGAGCATTTTCAAGCCGCTGGCAAAAGTCAGTTCATTAAAGACCCGCCACTGCTTCGTTACCCCAGCAACTCCCGGGGATCGATGTGTAATGCGCTTTTTGTTTATAGAGACGGAGGGAAAGGGGGAGGAGAGAGGACAAACTAATTGAGCTCTTCCAATTATTATCTAATAGCCCCGTGGCCTGCTTGATGGTGAGCTGGCACAGCAGTGATATCCTACCTGTGAGCAATTATAGGTGCTCAAAACCGCCACATGGACGGGATGCATTTAATTGTTCACTACGTGAGCGTTGAAAGAGTGATGTCACAAAGCCTTCCGCCTTCTGTCAGGGGAAGTCTCTTTTCCTTATCTCTCTTTATGTCCTATATTGACAGTAAATGACTAAAGTGGCAGGTAGCATTGCATTTCAGAATTTGTATATTCACTCACCTCTCAGCTGTTAGCATCTGAGTCAAAACAATCGAAAATTGGAGTCTCACACGCAGTAATTACAACCCAATCTGTTGTGTTTCTACTGTTTTCCCTTTTAATTGCTTCTCTCTTTTCCTATAAATCCCACCCTCCTCCTCCACCTCCTCCTCACCTGCCCTCCCTCCATTCCAGTCTGTCGCTCCTCAGCATACTGCATTTGAAGAATTAGCCGCGCTAACACAGGCCCTAATTGGCTGTCACCGTGTGCTCGAAAATGTGACGCCACTTCCTCGATATAATCATGTTTACACACGAGCGCCGGGTGCCAGACTGCTGGGCTTGTCTCTATCGAGCTTGTTTAGGGAGTAATTTACTGTAAAATTGGCTATGATAGTCAGTCACAGAAAGAGAGGGAGGAGAACTAGCTCAGCGTAAAATGGGTGTTCTCAAGACACAATGACTTCCTCGGCGAGCGGGTTATTTTTATTTTTCCTGCTGCTGATTTGGAGGACGGGGTCATACTCAAGTATCAACTGAAGTAGGCCTCATTATCACCACGTTATCTTAATAAGTTTTAATGACATCAAACACGTTTAACATTGTATCACAACAACAATGAAATCACATAAGACTGATTTCCCGCCGTTTTAGATACAGGCTACATAATGTTTTTGCCGGCACATTTGTTTACACACGTTTTCTTTCTGCTGCTTCAATTTATCACACTAATTGGACTTGAAAAAACAGTCATTTCAGAAAATAACACATGAAGATGCAACTAGAAAAAAGGAAAGGGAAAAAAGAGAAGTTTACAGGCCCATAATTCATCTGTCGCCTTACGATATACAAAAAGACCTTGATGGCAAAACGTTCAAATAGGTTCATTCAAACAGAACAGCCACACCTTATCCTTCACTTCTTACTGTCAAGGCGTAGCTTTCCATAAGTGTCAAGACTCAGATTAAAAGCATCTGCATTTCGAAGCGTGGTGACCGGAGGGCAACTCTCCCTGGAACACATTCCTTATTTACCGGCCCTGTTAATTCCCATTCCCAGCACAGCGAGGGCTTGGTGGGCCGGGGGGGGGGCACTTGAGAAGTCTACACACTGTGAAGTAGACCTGACATTTTTCTCCTCTAATTGTGTTTTTCTTCTCCCTTTGCTGGATTGCAGTGTATGCATACGTGTGTGTTTGTGTGTGTGTGTGTGTGTGTGTGTGTGTGTGTGTGTGTGTGTGTGTGTGTGTGTATGTGTGTGTTTATTTATTTCACTTTATGTGCGTGGCTATGCAACAAAAAACTGTATTTACAATAGTGTGTGTGTGTGTGTGTGTGTGTGTGTGTGTGTGTGTGTGTGTGTGTGTGTGTGTGTGTGTGTGTGTGTGTGTTTGTGTGCAGGCCTTCTTATTCATCTCTCTGTGTGTGTACATCAACAGTGTGTATGTTTTTTTGCCAATTAGGCACTCAATGACAGGACATGTGGTGAAGCAGCTAGCCGGGCTATTCATGGATCAGCAGTTATTGGAGAAAATGTTGAAATACCAACTGGGTACACACACAAACACACACACACACACACACACACACACACACACACACACACACACACACACACAGATCTCCAGTAATTTGAATGCACTGTGTATCAAGCTGATCTTATTGGCTCAGACAGCAGGTTGCTGCCTGTCACTGCATCATTTGTTGATGCAGTTTTCCTCCTCTTGTGTCCAGTTCAATTTATTTTGGGATTCAATACGTTTCTTAAGTTTTGACATGTGGTCTTTAATGGAGTACTTATTTCTTCATGCACTTAGCTACAATTCATGCACTTAGCTACCCTAACCCTAACCCTTGTTGTATAACCTAACCAAGTAGTTCTGGTGGAAGTGTTGAAGTCTACCGCCAAAACGTACCCATAACTCAAAATGTATAGATTTAAAATCTACTTGTTTGGCATCTCACACATAATTCAAAACAAAACATTATTTTTGTGTGTGTTTCTATGCATTTGGAATGTCTATACTAGCTTAATTTATCAACTGTAACTCTGTCCAATGGGTAAAATACAGCCGGCAAAACAAAGCATGACATTTTTGTGAAATGTATTGCCAAACTAGGAGGTTGGCTGAAGTATTTGTTTACACATTAGGCTCTATTTCAAATGCCCCCTTTCTTCACTGACCTCTTAGTGTTACCAACATTTACCTTAATCCCATAAAAGAACATGTGGTGCTGAGATATATGGCCAACAGCAACAGGGTCTGTGCCCTTTTCTCCAGCACAGTCAGAGAGTTCCCCCCTCTGTGGAGAGGATCGTTCTTGCCTCTGGAGTTGCTAATACTTGATTACCAGGACCTCAGGTGATCACTTGTGTTACCAATCTACTTGCAGGATCTGTAGTAATAAAAAAAGCAGTTGTTGCAGATGTTTGGCTTTACATTTACATGTTTTTATCGGCCGCTTAATCGACCAGATGTTTAATCTATCAATTAAAACACATAGTATTGAATCAGTAGAAGAATATCCAGGCCAAGACATCCTTTTGCGTGTGCTGGTCATTGCTTCCAGTCTGATAAGAGACAAGAGATTGCAGTTGAAGTTGAGACTAAAGTATTATATAATTATTTGTTTGCAAAATTAGCTAGTGTCCAAGCTAATTTTATGATATTGAAAAGTGTAATTGTCATCAGGCAATAGCCAATGGGTTTTGAGAATGCATTGTGGTAATGTGTTCTGCTTCGTTGCTCTCCACACTCACTGTTGACCTCTGATCAACCCCAGTCCTTTAATGGTGAATGGCCAGTACTACTCAGAAAACAAACAGAAACCAGTATGGTTATTAGATCTTAGTCAAGGACTTTCACGCGTTCAACAGTAATAAAAAAAAGTGCAAAGATCTTAGTACTTCTTCCACCATTAACTTTCAATGACCTCATCCATGTAGTTTCCAGATTATTGAAAGTTCAGCCTACATAGGGTATTGCAAAGGAAATGGAACACACCCTGCCTACTATGTGCTGCCCACTTCATACACTGTTCTGTTTAACAGAAATCAAATGCCCACCCACGGATATACTGTATGTCTGCCGCCGGGTATGAATGGTAAACTGATCAAACAGCTTATGGCCATGGGATTTGGGTTTTTCTTTAAATATAGGAAAGAGAAAGTGATAGTTAAACACGTGAGAGAGGAGATGAGCCTATGACTATATGAAACCATGGAGTGGGTTGAACTGAATCATGATCACTCCTCTTTAGTGTCAGCTTCCCTTGATTAACAAGGAGTGAAATAGTTTTTATACTCAGTACATTTTCCATTATGTTGCAGTGGTTACATAGTGGACCAAATGCACACTAGGACAACTCCTCCTCAATCAATCATCCTAGTCCTCTCCTCCTGAAGCGATGCCATATGGCGTCTCTGCCTTTCTTCTCTCTCTGTACAGGGAGATTTCTCACCTCCTTGTCTTTCTCACAGTGTCTTCCTCTCCTCTCGTTTCCACCTGCTATTCTTCGTCAGGTTTCTCCATCTCAATCCTTGTGTCTCGACTCTCTGCTCATTTCTCTTTGCCCTCACTTGAACACACAGATGTAAATTCACACATTGCCAAGCTTGCCCTCGTGCTACTGATCTCTCATAGCCAAATCTGTGCATAAGTGAGAGCGTTGCCAATGGGCACGACATCTCTCCTTCCTTCTCCCTCCCTCCCTCGTCTTCCCGCCTTTATTTCACATTTCACTTTTTATCTTGTGTCAGTTGTGTTTGATTTGCTTCATTGGGTCTTAGATCAATACAGCAGCAACAGATCAAAGACTTCAAAGTGAAACTAAGGAACAAGACATATGTGAGATTTTTCTTTGCCGATGGCACTTCATCGTCAATGAAAGAGCAACTAGGAAAGACATGTTGATGCTTACGCTTTCTATCATTGACCTAATGTGTCACTTTGACATTATAATGCCTTTTCATTACCATTTTTATGATGTCAACACATTGGCCATCAGTGTTTCTCTCTCTCTCTCCAGCTCAGACCTGGCCTCTGTCCAAGCAAGAAACCTGCTGGATGCCACAAAACACATTAGTCTGATATGAGAGCCTCTCACTGCAGCCCTCTTCTCCTCTCCTCTTCACTCTCCTCTCTCGTTTCCTCTTTACTCTGCTCATCATGTCACCTCTCCTGTTGATTTTTTCTTCCCCTTCAATCTTTTCTGTTTTTCTCTATGACCCCTTCACTTACGTCTGGTCTCAGTCTCAAGACATTTTGGCTATAATCTTGCACTTGTGTTGTTAATGTTTTGACTTGTATCCTTCATCGATATCATCCAGCGCGGTTTTTGGTCCTGATCGTTTTGAGAGTATCTTTTGTTAAAGCTTAAGTAATAACCTAAATCATTACAAATATATGTATTTAATTCATTCTTAATAAGTGGATTCATGTCTATTTTTCTTTATGAGCCTTCTACTTCAGATGAACACGTATGTCTTTTTTTCGTATTGTAACAGAAGTTGCCTCTTTCTGACTTTTTTAGGGCTGTTCTGATTGGTCTTGGATGTAGATATGGATTTATTTTCCCACTCTTTGGCTATTCAGTCCGCCACTTTAATAATAATAATAATAATAATAATAATAATAATAATACATTTAATTTATATAGCGCTTCTCATCTGCCAAGACAAATCTCGAAGCGCTTCACAGCAAAGGACACTGATACAATTTGAAAGATTAAAAAATAAATAAATAAAAATAAAAAATAAAATAAAAGTCGGAGATAGCGATAAAAAATGGCAATACTCCATGCTCAAAGTTGCCTTTACAAGACTCTGGTCTCAAATAAGCACATCCTTATGGTCCATTAAGGTTTTCTTAACTTTGGGTGAGTCTGTTTTTTTCTTACCCATTATTATAGAATAAAAGTTGATGTCATTGTGGTTTTGGGGAATCTTCTGGTCTTTTTGGGACTTAGATGTCTTCTGATTACACCAGACTCATCTCAGAAATTATTCCATCATCCATATCTGCCTGTTTGCTTGGGCAAGGATGGGTGGTTTGATATGGTATTGACCCTTTCTAATTTCTCCTAATCACACTAATGGATAGTTTGTTTTCCCAATTGGGGTCACAATAAAGAAGAAGTCAAGTATGTTAATGGCTTATCTTTCCATACTTCTCACCCTTAAAATATGACAATGTTTCACTGACATAGATGTGAAATAACGATGTTATTACAGCACAGTCCTTACCAGAAATCACAAAATAAAATAAAAAGTTAAAATGGTTTTAGCCACCAGAAATCACTTCTTGTCTCGAGACAAATGTCAGCTGATACTTCAGCTTTGATTAATGTCCATGTAGAATAATTAAATCCCACATTCTAAACTTTGATTATTTTCTTTTATTATTCAATGAACACTCACAGGAATGAGGCAGCATCTACTACCAAGCTTGAGAGGCATGACCCAGGGTAGTTTGAGTCCATTAGTCTCCATTGGAAATTACACCCTTGCCGTGAGAACTGTGTCACCTTAATGGGGTGAAATAACCTGCTGCAGGCACATTTGGAGGAATGTTGATATCAACTCTCCTCTCTCACACTAGTTAGCTGTCATCTACCGTCTCTCTATATCTTTATCTTCTTTCTTTCTGAGCCTCTTTGATTAAAACCATTTCCCTCTTTATTTCCATCATTTTCTATGTTTCAATCTTGCTCACATTTGGTATCCATTTTACTCTAATCTGGGGCTTCCTTTCCAACATGTTTCCACACAAAGGGATTTGGGTCTATAGTAGCCTTTAAATTTAATTTCAAGTTATTTTGGGTCACAACATTTGATGACTTAAAAAGGTGACGCTTTTTTTAACGCCATTATTTTGAGTACCACAAACAAGGCATTACATCTGGCCTTTCAAATTCAGCCAATGGTATATAGTCAGCTGGCTGGATAGCAATGTCATCTAGCCTGTTGTCTTTGGCTTCAGTAGCCATAAGCTGATATAAGTACTTATGAGAACGTTTGAAAAGACCAAATTCTGTACCAGGACTTTGCTTATCATAATGAGAAAGCATAACATTTAATGTAATACAATTCTGCAATGTGTAGGCATTATGATGATGTATACAGTGTGACACATTCTCTTGTACTGTAATTATGTGCATTTGTCTTCTGAGGTGACCTGACATTTAGATTGTCTTGGCCTGTCTCTTTAAGGCCTGGACACACCGGGCCAATTTCGGCCGTTGATAGATGTCTGGCCGTCAATGAGCATCCTGTCGCCCTACTCAGATTGGTGTGTCCAGCACCGTTGTGTTTTTTCGGCCGTGCCAACACCTTCCGCTCCCTAATCGGGAGGCTGTCGGCTAAAGGCCGCCGGCCAAAGAAATCACTCTGATTGGCTGTTCAGCTTAGCGAACCAGTGCATGAGAAGTGAAACGGAAGTGAAGAAGGCACACACAAACGGCAAATATTTTTCATTTTCCAGTACCAGCACTAACATGTTTTGATTATAGTTGGTACTATGTGAAACATTCTGTGATCCAGTACCGCACTAAACATGTTTTCGATTATAAGTTGTTATGTGAAACAGTCTGTGATGAAGGAGAGTGAAAATGGAACGCACGCTATTTGTTGTTTTTATATATCACAAAGTCTGTCTTCCGGTTGCCTCTTTTGAATTAAGAATACACACTACCGCCGCTTGCTGGTAAGGAGAGTTATTGCCACTCACGCATGCGTGCTACTTGGCAGTCGGCTGAAGTCTTTGCAGTGTGTTCCAGTGCGATTTTTTGGCCAAGACGCAGGAGATGTGAGGCGACACAACAATTGGGTCCGTCGGGACATGTTCTTTGGTGTCAGTTTGGTGTGTCAGGGCCTTTAGATGTCTTACTGCCTAGATCTTTTTTGTTTCTGCAATAAAAAAGACATGTCGGTAAATGTATACATTATCATGAAATCCCAGTCTGACAAGTTATATTCACCAGGCAATGCATTTTTCTTTTTCTTTCATTGTAGATTGTGAAATGTAGATGTTAAACTTTAACTTTTACCTTTGTAACCACAATAGTAGCTGCACTCTGCCTTATGTGTTCACAGATTTGAGTGTTAGGTAAGATACTGTATGTATGCACCCATCGTTATGTCTTACTGCCTTTCTTCAGTATCATTATGAATACATTTAAGGATTATGGTAGTCCTCTCTCTTGAGGGAATCACAGCAGAATAACAACTAAGCTAATGTGAAAAAGACAGACACTTGCAACAATACCAAGAAAATGCAAGGCTTCCATAGAGGTTACAAAAAAAAGGGATACTTTCATCCAAAATATCTTTAATGGTTTCAAAATTATTTGATTCTTTATTTTTCTTCTTTTTAAACAAAGATTTGCTAAATAACATCCATCGCCTTCCTACATTAATTTAAGAGTTTTAAGGCTTTTACTCCTTTTGTTGAGGTTCAGGATTTGTGAGCACATAAATTGGGCTCTAGCTCAGAATAATGATTATTTCCACTGTTTTACTGAATAGATGGTCAAACAGCCTGAGGCTACAAAAACAAGTGGAAGAACTTACAACTTGGAAATAAAACATTGCATACATAAGATTCATTTACAAAGCAAAAAATGCACACGTGAACAATTAAACAGATCTCCAAAGCATCGACTAGAATAAAAAACCTAAAAAAAGTTATAGCAGATTTTGGGGATATATTTGCTACTTATCAAATACAAAAATACCAATATATGTGAAAACTGCATGAATAACTTGTTCTGGTCACACTGTGTGTTTACTGGCAAAACTACATTTATACTTTTGTAGGGGAATTATACACTCATTGCCATGCATACAAAAGAATAGGCCTATGCAGTCCTATGTTCCGTTTGAATAAAATAGATATTCATTAAAAGTCATAACTGTTATGCATAGTGGTTGGTTCTTTATACTACTGTTTTCTAAACATTTGATTACATTCGTTTTTATATACCGCCTTCCTTACAGTGCTAAATATCGCAATATAATTAAATATATATATTAGGTTAACGCAGATTTTTGCAATAATTCCCCCACATATTCACCGAACCATTCCATGCTGCTGTAGTGAAACAGCAGCAGAGAACACAGATATAGAACCTGCTTCTTTGTGCACTGATCGTCCAGTCACTGACAAAAACACGGGATAGAGTCCTCAACACATGTTCATGATTATATGTGTCCACATTGACACCCTGCCCCATTACTTGTTTTTCAGTCCCCTCCATCTGTATATTCCTCACGTCTGGTCAGCTCTTGATTTGAGCTTTCTGCCAGCTCTTCAGTGAGAGGCAGCTGGTTATTGATAATGTTGCCTACAGACAGCAAAACACCCAGCACACTGTTAAGGCAGAATGTCAAATACATGTTTCTAGACTATCTTGGAGTAGAAGATGGTGTCAAATCTCGGACTCAGTTTAACTTGTTTTCAAAGCACGCTATCATGGCTCCAGGATATGTTCTATAGCAGAGGTTTTCAAAGTGTGGGTAGGTGAGCCTCCCCTCAGAGAACATAAGAACAGCCGCGCCCCCCCTCCCAATTATTATTGCTGTTATTATTATTATTATCATTATTATTGTTGTTGTTGTTGCTATAATGCAGGGGTATTCAATTGCATTTCAAAGAGGTCCAGTAAGAGAAAATGTAATTAAATGCTCTGTTTTCACTGTCTACCTTCCGCCATTTGAAATTACTCCGACTGTTTCTCTCCTCTTGTCTCGTCTCTGTGTGTGTGTGTTTGAATCTATCGTGCTGACTGCACCGATTTGATTGGCTGAGTAGCGTCACCTCCTTAAAACATTAAACAATAACTTTTTAAAACCTTTTTATTTTTATGTTTTAAACATATTGTATACTTGGACTATTCCTTGCACCCCTCTAGAATAAGCGTGAATGGTCTCAACCATATTGCATCAGTAACGTGAACTTGTTATTATAACAAGATCGCAAGGACACTGGTAGCGATCGGAAAATTGAGTGTTGTTCAGTTTTTGTGTTGTGGAACATGCGTGTCCGTGCATGAAAATATACCACACACCCAATTACAATTGCATGTTCAATTCACTACCCTGGAAGTTAATACAGTTGTTAAAGTTGGAACAGCCTGTGGACAGCCGTTCTTCCTTGCATGTCAGTCGCCGACACCTTCTTACAGAGGACAGGCACATCTAGCTGCAGCAC
>NW_011332931.1:12773-32156 GCF_000735185.1 Notothenia coriiceps
TAGATTACTTGTTAGTTTCCCGACATTGAGTTAGAATTTAGTTGGTATGAGCTCTTGTGCGGGGGTGTCTGTCGCGTCTTTTCACGAGGGTCCTCCAATCCAAAATTTCGATTTCTGTTCGTAATCCCAAACGGAGGATCCAATGTCTACTTTTGGTCTATAGTCGTCAGAACTCATTATTAAAGGAGACAGGGGTGTTGATTTGTTCCTACACCACTGCATATAGAATGATATTAGGTTACGTCTTCTATAAGTATTTAATGTGGGGTCTCCCACTGCGTCATTTTTCTTTTATCTGCATCTTAATCTAAGTGTGGAATTTTCGCACACTTTCCTACCCAACACTCAGATAAAAAATATATTGTAAGTTCTGACGTAAGAATAATAATGTAATATACGAATAAAAACCGAGTAACTCTACGATACTGATCTTATTTATCTGTGTAGGTGATGGGGTACCAAGACTACCCATCTAAGGTTGCTCCCTTAAGTCTTTCTTTCACAAACCGCAACGGTTCAAATAACTTCATGTTCCAGCTCACGGTCTCTGACTCTCTGTGTTTCTCCCATCAAAGTCTCGTCGTGTAGCGGGTTGCGGAAGTGAAAACATACCCTCGGCGCGTGGTGTCCTGTCGTCTCTCGGATTATCGTTGTACTTACTCAAGGCGTGATATAGCTGTCGTCTTTGCAATCTCTTTTGTACTTGCCGGGTGTCATGTCGTCTTTGTGGGGTGTCTGTCCGTCTCGCGGGGTATCTCTCTCTTGCGGGGTGTCTGTCGTCTTGTGGGTGTCTGGTCGTCTCGTGGGTATCTGTCGTCTTAACGGGGTGTCTGTCGTCTCGCGGGTGTCTGTCGTCTCGCGTGGGGTGTCTGTCGTCTGTGTGGGTGTCTGTCGTCCTTACGGGGTGTCTCTCGTTCCTCCGTGGGTGTCTGTCCGTCTCGTGGGGTGTCTGTCGTCTCGCGGGGTGTCTGTCGTCTTGCGGGGTGGTCTGTCGTCTTACCGGGGTGTCTCTCCGTCTCGTGGGGTGTCTGTCGTCTCGTGGGTGCTGTCGTCTTGTGGGGTGTCTGTCGTCTCGGGGGGTGTCTGTCGTCTTGGCCGGGTGTCTGTCCGTTAATTACGGGGTGTCTCTCGTCTCGTGGGGTGTCTGTCGTCTCGGTGGGGTGTCTGTCGTCTCGCCGGTGTTCTCTCGTCATCATGGGGTAACTGTCGTCTCGTGGGGGTGTCTGTCGTCTTGTGCGGGTGTCTGTCGTCTCGGTGGGGTGTCTGTCGTCTTGTGGGGTGTCTGTCGTCTCGCGGGTGTCTTTCGTCTTGTGGGGTGTCTGTCGTCTCGCGGGTGTCTGTCGTCTTGTGGGTGTCTGTCGTCTTGCGGGGTGTCTGTCGTCTGCTGCGGGGTGTCTGTCGTCTTGCGCGGGTGTCTGTCGTCTCGTGGGTGTCTGTCGTCTCGCGGGGTATCTGTCGTCTTGTGGGGTATCTTTCGTCTTGCGGGGTGCTGTCGTCTTGTGGGGTGTCTGCTCGTCTCGCGGGTGCTGTCGTCTCGCGGGTATCCTCTCGTCTTGCGGGTGTCTGTCGTCTTGTGGGGTGTCTGTCGTCTCGTTGGGGTATCCTGTCCGTCTTACGGGGTGTCCTGTCGTCTCGCGGGGTGTCTGGTTGTCTCGTGGGTGTCTGTCGTTCTTTACGGGGTGTCTGCGTCTTGTGGGGTGTCTGCGTCTCGGGGGTATCTGTCGTCTTGTGGGGTGTCCTGTCGTCTTTGCGGGGTGTCTGTCGTCTTGTGGGGTGTCTGTCGTCTGATCTGGGGGTTCATACTCGTCTTTGCCGGGGTGTCTGTCTCTCGGGGTTGTACTGTCGTCTCGTGGGGTGTCTCTCGTCTCATGGGGTGTCTGTCTCTCGTGGGTATCTGTCTGTCTCTGGGGTTTTCTGTCGCTTGCGGGGTGTCTCTCGTCTCATGGGGTGTCTGTCGTCTCGTGGGTGTCTTGTCGTCTTGTGTGGGGGGCTGTCGTCTTGTTGTGTGGTTGTCTGTCTCTCGTGGGTGTCTGTCGTTTACTTGTTGGGGTGTCTGTTTGTCGGCTCTGCGGGTGTGTCTGTCGTCTATGTGGAGGGTGCTCCGTCTCGGTCGGGGTGCTTGTTCGTCTTGCGGGTGTGTCTGTAGTTCTCGCTCGGGGTGTCTGGTCGTCTTATCGGGGTGTCTGTCTTTGTCTCGCGGGTTGTTCTTGTCTGTCTTACGGGGTAGTTCTCCTCGTCTCGTGTGGTTCTTGTCTGTCTCGTGGGGTGTCTGTCGTCCCTCGTAAGGTAGTCTGTCGTTCTTGTGGAGGGTGTCTATCGTCTTGGTGGGGTGGTCTGTCGTCTTAGATGTTCCTTAGGGTTCCTCTCAAATAATTCGATTTCTTGTTTGTTAATCTTCCACATGGAGGACTACTCAAATGTCCTATCTTTTGGCTTATAGTCGTCACAAAACTTCACTATAAGGGGTTAATTGTTTCTCAGTGTGTTAGTTGTTCCTCTAGCACCTACACCTCACTCTGTTTATATTAGATCATAATTGAGTCGTCTCTAAGATGTTATATAGGGTCTCTGAGTAATTTTTCTTTTTATTCTACCCATCTAATCTAAGTGTGGAATTTTCGCACACCTTTTTACTTTGCTCCTCTATAAGTACCTTTTCAGCATTAAAATAATTTTTAACTCTTTTCTGATTAATTCGTATATAAGTTCCTATCGTAAATTCTGAATAGTTTCGTTATGATGTCTGACAATCATTTAATTTATTTTATATATAATAGTGGTGTATATTATAGGAAGTTTCTAGAGAAGGTGAGGGAGTGGGAGTGTATTTAGTTACAAAGAATACGAATATTTGTTGGTTTATCACACAGTCACTTTCGGTAAGATGTTACTCACTATCTATTTAATTCTTTTTTTTATTTGTTTCTTTGCACATTATAAAGTTTTACTCAGCTGGGAGATCATTTCATCTTTGACCCTTGTTAGTGGTTATATCTCTTGTATCGTCAAACCTGCACAGGATTTGTTGGGCCTTCATTGAAGAAGGCTAAGGAAGCTGTTTTTGCGTACGTTGAAAGAGGTATCCTAAACCTTTTATCGACCCTTTATTCCAGACACCTTAATTTGGTTGTCGTAAATTCTCTGCCCTAGTGCAAAACAAGTCTTGTGGCCTATTATAGGTGTAGAGAATATTAAATTAGATTAGTATTTATGATAGTCTTACAATTTTGGTAATAATAAAAGACACCTGTATTAATTATTATATCTGTATATATTATGAGAATGACAGAACCCTGAAACTTCAGTAAGTTTACAGGTTACAGTGTCACCCTGATTGTAAATTCTCAGTTAGTATCTTTTATAAAATTGTATAGTCATACCTTGAATCAATCTCTAAGTCTACACTTTTCTCATAGTGACGGTATTTTTATTACTAGTGAATTGGTGGTAGAGAACTGTAGTAATCCGCAACTCTCACTCAGTCTCCGTCTGTGTGTCCCGGTCACCTCTCTTCCAGGCAACGTACTCTTACTTCACTTACTTTTCCCTTTTTCTGGTCAAATCTCTTTCACTTACACCTTGAGAGTAGGGTTCTTACAATTCCTTTGAAGTCATCTCCTATAAACTTGTCCTTTTAGAAGTCAGTTCCCCGTAGGTATACTGTTCTGTCTTCTCGTTGTAAATTATAACTTGTAATCAGTTGGACTACAGTTCCACCTTGAATTTTAGTGCTATACCTCAGTCTTATTGTTCAAGAGTTATAATTATTTACGATGTCTCTTAGTTGGTTTTTAGACTAAGAACGTTTGTCTAAATATATATTTTACTTATATATTTACTTTTTGTATTATAACATTACATTACTTTTTGATACTATTTACTTTGAGAGGTGTGTGTATAGGATGTAGTTTATTGTGAGATTGTCAATAATATAGACTAATTTGGGGAAGTGTAGTGTGGTTACACATTTCATACTTTCACATGTCAAACACATGTTCTTTCATTTACACTTTTCGCTTTAAATCTCACATTCTATTCATCTTAAGGTTTTGTTTAAACCACGTCTTTTCTTATCTCTGTAAATTATAAATGGTGTGCTTATTATTTCTAATGTTAATGTTCTCTAAATTAATTGTAGACCTCCTAATTTCCAGTGCAGCTTCAGAATCTTAATACTTGGACAGTGCCAACAAAATTAATCTTCAACATCTTTAGGTGAACTAAATAACATATTTCAATAGCTCTGAATTTCTGACAAGTATCTGTGTTATTATTAAATCAAATCCCTGAAATCATATTTAAAATCTAAATATAATAATGAACTGCTAATGTTTCTGGTAAAGAAACACACTAATGTTATGGATTCAAAAACAACTAAAATCATGATACTGTCAAAGTGAATGACTTCCTGGTGATACTGCTTCTACCTGTCAGTGCTTAGATATTATCAAGCTCAGAAAATGAATACAGAATTCCAACAGACTGTCATCAAATGTCTTTCTATTATGAATTTAAATTGCCCTTGTGAAACTAGTCTTGTGTTCATTTCTATCCCCATAATGACCTAAACAATAAAGTCTATGGCTTTAACTTCTAATTATTTACCAGGCTAGAGAAAGAATGTTGTCTAAATTAAATTCTGTCTCATTACACCAAACATTTCCTGCTCTCTTCCATGAAATGAACCATGCAATTTATTATGTATTTTGCGTTTGTTAATTACGGGGGAATGCTTGTGTTAAGAGGTAGTTAACCTGTTTATGTTTGGGTCGGATTTTTATGTTGACCATGTGGTTTGGAGTTTATTTGTGTCACCTGTTGACGGCAAGCCTGGTGGGAGGGGCTATGGGTTCAAAAGGGACAGGGTTTGGCCCTGGAAGTGGTCACCCGGGGGAATGTTGCAGTGAAGGCAACAGCTGGGACGTGTTCGAGAGATCGTTGCAGAGAAGGCAACAGTAGAACACGTTTACTCTCCGTGAGTGATGGACGGCCTGATTTGGACGTTTATTTTGTTTTTTTAAGTTGTGCTGGTTCGCTATTTTTTTATACAAAATTCAAAATTCACAACTGAAATTTGAAACATATGGATGAATGATTAAGTGTGTCTCACATAGGTGTCATGATTGTATCAGACAAACACACTACTTGCAAGGTGCACAAAATCACTTAACGAAGTACAAAAACATTCAATTTAAACAGTCTTGGCTTTTATTGTGTTGCATAAATATGTTATGTGTAATAATCATGTTGACTGTTGGGAATACAAACAAATGTAATGTTTCGCAATACATTTAAATGTAGTCATTTAAAGCGATTTCCAGCTGGATTTTATAGGTGTATTAAAGAAAGCATGAAGTCAAACGTACAGCACCCGCCTTGGTCAGAATAAAGACAACTTTTGTTTTATTTAAAAGAAAATCAAGCTCTTCAGTGCTTTTACATACACACAGCATGTGTTCACTGCTGAAGAGCTGTCTGTGTTCATTATAGTTTTTTCTTTGCTTCGTGTTATATCTGTCTATCTAAGTTCTGCTCTCCCACCTGGACTCCCCCATCGCCCCGGCTCATAACACAGAATCAACACAGTCAGATTGCTGGCGACTATATAGCCACAGCTCAGACTGAAGAGTCTGACATGTCTGCTTCTTTCTGCTAAATTATATAGTACCTACATGTATTCAATTTGAACTCTGTGTAGTCGTTTTTTCCTGAATGCGAATATAAAACCTCGTGAATTATCCATAGGATGAATTTACTGATGAAACATCTTCGAGACGGGGTGCAGTGTCTTTGTTAAAACTGTCATACAACCGCTTTGTCTCTTACCAATTACAAAACGTAATTATTTTAAAATGAATGCATGAATGTAATTTCTGGTGGGATGCACAATAAGCAACAAAGTCAGTACAAAGGTATAAATATGTTTAGTATATGTTTAAAAATGAATTGTTGTTTAAGGACATCTAAAGGAATATGTTTTTTTCAATACTTTTTGGAATTATTCTAAAACAGTTCTACACAATGGTGAAACCCATGTTCATATATCTTCTGATTATTATAACTTACTCTGATGGCGGATGATTTATAACTGACCGCATTGCGACTGACAGTTGAATAAGAAATATTTGGGTTGTTCCTCAGCAATCATTTATGATGGCACATTCAATTTCAGAGAAGAGGCTTGTTGATATTTCAACAAAAATGTGTAACTATTTGCGTATTTCAGAGATTTAAGTTCTTTGCTTAGAATGATGATATGATCATTTTAAAGAAAGTTTTCCAGTGCTTTAAAAAGTCACATATGTCCATACACATCGTGCCATTTTTCTAGGAGCCCATTGATTTACATTTCCCAGTGGACAACAGTATGTGATCCCCCATTGTTACAGTTTGGTCGCAATATTTTTTTCACACCATGGGGAAGGCATGATAGTCCCACTCTGCGTCTGGTTGGCTAACGGTGTTGAGACATGATGTTTTTACTTTTCTGATACAAGCCAAATGCTTGAATTTAAGTATTGAAACATTTACCCTAAAATGTTTATGTGGTTTTGAAAGTGCCTTTTGAGTGACAAGGGGTGAGAAAAAGGGGAGGGCCTTAGGGACTCGATGCCAGATACAAATTGTAGGGATCAAGCTGCAATGAATGTGTCTGCATTTGTGTGGATGTGTGTGACCTGAAGAGTGGGTTAGTTGGGTAGAGGTCAGAGGTTATCCGTCATTCGGGCAAAATAATGGCTGGTCCGGTCTTTTTTTTCGTCTAGATGTCAGTCTGATTCGCTCTCTATTGGTTTGTGTTGTTTGACTGTCTATCTGCCCTCCTGCCCATCTGGCTGGAGCGAGAGGGCATGGGGGGCCAAAGTGTGTATGGCAGCAGGGTGTGTGTGTGTGTGTGTGTGTGTGTGTGTGTGTGTGTGTGTGTGTGTGTGTGTGTGTGTGTGTGTGTGTGTGTGTGTGTGTGTGTGTGTGTGCTCGTGTGCTCTTGGCAACTGTAAATAAGCGTGAGCACATTTCCATAGTGCTGAAAATATAATGCTGCATCAGACCCAACTGTCAGCTTTATTTTGACATTGAGAGGAGAGGAAGAGAGGAGAGCCATAAACACACACACACACACACACACACACACACACACACACACACACACACACACACACACACACACACACACACACACACACACACAGACTAACACACTTTGTTTGCTATGCGGTGACCTGCTGCAAACAATTATGTCTCCCTTGCTCTTCCACAATCAGATTACTGCTGGAGGACAAGGCTTCTGGACCTGCTGCTGTGAGCAAAATTAACACACACTCTCAAACACACGCACAAACATTCCACACTGTCAGAGATTCTTAGAAGCTAATGCTCCCATTGAGTGAGCAGACTCCTACAAAGAAAGAATGAATATTGTGATTAAAACAACGGTAATCATCAAATATTGTATTGGCATGATTATGATAATAGCCATACAACACCAATATCCCCCTTCTTTTATGGCACTTGTTTTAGGACAACCTTTCTCAATATAAGATACATTTACTATGCTAACATGCACACTATGACAATATTCGGAAATCCTTAAGGTTCATAAACAGTAAACAGTGTATTCCGTTTGGATATTCCAAATAAGGGTTTATTCAGAATGTTTTTCTGATTAATACATGGTGGGTATCATTCAGGGGACATGTACACAACATGTGCCTCTCAACTTGGGTTTTTACTAGCATCTTGCCTTTGTATGACCAGCTTCGTGCATTGTACACAAACAAACTAGCCAACCGTTTGCAAGGCTGGGGTAAAGGTGCAGGCCGAAGAAAAAGCCCCTCTTTCTGGTCTGAAGGAACAACCTAATTTCAAAGACCTGGATATCAACAGGCAAGGAAGGGAATTTGGTTATACTTTATAACAATTATGACAAACAAATTGTAAATTGACAGTTAATTCAAGTTTAGTTATAGTTATTTTACGGTTTATTTTGTATAGGTAATGCTATAACTTATGTTACTTAATGATTGGTTTGATAATATAACATAATAGGTTTAGAAATTATAGACTGTATCATGGCTGACATTAACAATTAATGTCTTATTACATTAGTAAACTGTTTATTAGCAGTTTATTGCTACGCACATTATCAAGTATAATGCTTATCAAATGATTTGTTCATCTTTCATTAGTCCTGTTGGACATGAAGCTTAGTTGGAAATATATATTGAAATGGGGGATAGAATATTTTGAGCATGTAAACATATTTATCTAAAAAAAGGTAGATACAGTGTAATAAGCGCTTTTGGAAATCAATAAAAAATGTATGTAGACACCTTTTTATATTTTTTTAATGGTCACTGTGTCATCCTTTTTTTTAGCTGTGACGTTGATGATAGACCAGGCTATCAAAATATTCTGTCATTGAAGGTTGTCTTTTTCCTTCCCCGTCAGTAGAAAGAAAAATATTGTGTTTTTTTGCTTTACTATATTTATATGTGATGGAAATGATCCCGTGGCCCAATGTCACAGAACTAACTGGTCGGTAGAGGCAAAGAAATGTCTGTGTCCGTGTTAATGTCAGGACAATGAGAGGCGACATGCCTTGAAGGTTTACTTCCACTATGACACAGACACGATAAAACAAACAACTGTAACACCCAACGGATATTTAGTTCCTGATCCCCCCACGTCTGATCCCTGCCTTTACACACCGTGGGATTTTTTTTTCACGAGATTTATTTGCTATTCGATATGTTCTTTTATTTATAAGGATGATAAAACAACAACTTGGAGGCTTATTAGTCCTGAGCAAGATGGCAAACACCTTTCAACTTGTATGAAGGTGCCCAGAGCCACTCCTAACATTATTAACTTAATAATAAAGGCACTTTAAATGTAACATTTGCAGGCGAGTATTACAAAGTTTCATAGTATTTTTCACATCACACCCTGTGTGATAAGTCCATAAGTGACATGAACAGGTATACAAGGAAAGGAATTACGATCTTGTAACCAAATTAACCTGACATTGAATCGTCAATCAAAGTAAATAAAGAAAGTGAAACACTTTGGACCATACTTTGGACCATACTTTGATATTGTTCATTTGTTCGTTTACATGTTAACTCAAAACAAAACTGTTGGATTATGTGTATATGCCAATTGAATTGATGGCATGCTAAACCTCAATTTAATTTAAATTCAGTTTTCTACCTCAAAAATCATCAATCACAAGTTAATTTGTGTTTTCAAGAAACTGTTTGAGTCTTACAAAAGTATCTCCCGTTCGACTCATTGTCCACTCAAAGTTTAATAAATTGCTGAATAAATAAATTAGCTCTCCCACAATAGTAGAGCAATAGTATATCCGCATAGCATTTTTCGGCAATCTGATAATCACTGATTACTCATTAATCTAGGAAACTTCTCACAGCAAACTGACATCATTGTATTTTTGTTAACACTTAAGGCTGTTGGCTTAGCATAGAGAAAACAGATATTGAAGATTAGAAATAGGGGGAAAAACTAGCATTTCAAGGAACATGTTAACAAGACTCAACCAGCTAATATAAGTAAGTAGGAAATACTGAAACTCCTTTACGTTTAGCTAGCCGCTAAGCTAGCTGCCAAGCTAACAGTATAGCTAGCATTATATTTGAAGTCTCTATCTCCTTATCTACCTCCTACAAAGTTAGACCTCTTCATCCCATTAGTTTCTCCATTTATACAAACAACTTATTTAGTTTTTTCGTTTGAAAGACTTAGAAATAGAGGGACTTTAAAGAGATACAGCAACACAAAGAGAGAGAGTGTTTAAGGAATTAAGACAACACCCGTTTTTCTAGCGTAATTAACAGTATAAAAATGGTCCCATATTTATGGCAATGACAGAAACTGAAGTAAAAAAGCAACAACAAAAACACAGTCTAACAAAATAATGAGGAAGGCTGAGAGAAAAGGGGAACGTAGGAGAAAGGAAGTGCCATTAAGACTGCATGGTCTCAGCAGAGGAAGAGAGAAAAAGCGAGTCAGGAATAGGCAACCGAGGGATGTCGGGGAGATGAAGATGTGTAAAAGAGGACTGACAGGAAGAAGAACCAAGAGGCAGGACGAGAAGAAATGAAGACAGATGAGGGGGCAAAGAAAAAGAAGAGGAGAAGGAGGGAGTGCAGGAGGAAGAAAGGAGATGATGTTGATGTTTGCTTGTTATTCCAGCTCTAATTTCCCCCCCGGAGCTCATTATAAAGTCTGGAGAAAAACGAACCAAAAAACCTTAAAAAACCAACAGAGTGGAGAGAGAAAGAGAAGGGTGAGCATCCTAAAAAATAAAACATAAACAAATGGAAAAGAAGAGTAAAGGTTAAGAGGCACCATGAGAGGGACAGAGAGTAAGAAGGAGTTGGATATAGAGAGAAAAGTGAAGATCCACAGAGATGTGGAGACAGGAGGAAACAATAACAAGAAAGACACATATAGTGAACACCACCCACCGTTTCACACACAACACACCAGGGGCTGTGTGTGCTTCTGTTTGCTTTCAGAAGTCATGCCAGCTTCCACAAAATAAACTGCCAGGCCAGGCTTAAAGTAGGTTTAAGAAAAATAAAAGTACCATTTACATTTTATTGATTTCAGAGCAAAGAAAAAAAGAAAGACATTTGATAAATTGATTGATTCATAATAATAATAATTATATTAAAAATAAAGGTACAAATAATACAAATAGATAAATGAAAATACTTTTTTAGCTGTAGGTGTTTTTACATAAGTAGTAGTCTCAGCTTTTTCGCCACAACTTGGTTTGACCCAAAACAAAAACAAGAAGCATGTTTTTAATCAGAAGAGCAGAACGGCAGCCTCAGATTTCCACACACAATCACTAGTAAGTTTCTCTTAGAATATTTTTTTCTTTTATATAACACTGAAGTACGGAAATACAGATATTATAGTCATCAAACCAGATTCAGTTTTCAGTATTAGAATTATCATTATTGTCATCATAATACCAGTAGAATAGAAATGGTGGCTTAAATTTTGCTATATTTATATATCCTTTTGTATATATACTGTGTAAATGTATATATATGCATATATATTTATACATATACTCTATATGTATATATATATATATATATATATAAACTATATATTATAGAGTTTGTGGTTGTAAGTTGGTTTCAGTGTCCAAAGTCCAACATTGAAGAAAAGCAAGGAAGGATCCGTGCTGGGAGGCAAACGAGTACAGCAGCAGATAAAGGACAGACAGAAGGGAGGAGAGGGGGGGACAGAAAGGAAGAGAGGGGGGAGTGAGGGGATAACAGAGGTAAAGAAAGAGAGAAATCTGCACTTGTGGGTCAACGGCATAGTCGAAAAAGAGACGAGGATCCTGGAGAGGGAGGGGTCTGAACAAAACAGCAGCAGTGAAGGAGGGAGATGAAGCTCGGGATAAAAGCATGGTAGGAAAGGATGGAGGTGGATTTAAATGTGTGTGGCTGCCAGAGAGATGAAAAACACACAGAAGGAGGTAACGTAGGCATATAGCAATGCTTTCTGTGTGACTTTTATCAATACCACATTAAGGTTAATTAGATAGAATCACCAGAGTCACAAATCAGTATTGCAAAGATTGATAGAGAGTGTTTATAACTTCTAAATGTTACAGTTAACTTAAATCCGTGTTTTGTGAAATGTATACTTTGTAATTGTTCTCCAATATTCCGAATGTTGTCTTTCGGGAGGATTACGGAAAACTACTTTCCTGATTTAGGGTGAAGCGTGGACCAAGAAAGAAGGAATTACATTTTAGGGGCCTAACCGAATCAAGGGGCGGATACGCATATTGTTTTTCACATACATTAACGTTGCGAGATTCGGGCAATAGTGTAAGAATTAATTAATTCCTGACTTTGAAAACTCATATGAACACCCCTTTGAGTTGGAACTCAGAAACCTGAATCAACTGGTTGTTAAATGCTCTGAGGAATGCTCTTCTAAAGCACATCTTCCTTGTCCATGTTGTTAACACATGATGACCTACAACCAGTGAACACATAGAAGTTGGAAGAGTGACTTCCCAACCAGGAAATTGGACAATCCAAGTAGCACATGAATGAACCATTGGCCTTGGCAAAGGTGTTTGAGTGCCATTGTTGTTTCTAGTGCTTTTTGAAAGATTGTGCTCGCTAGTAGTGTTATTCAAAATCTTCAATTGTCCTGGAAGATATCAGGTAAATGTGTTTCTTATAACATTTTCTACAGAAACATAATTGCTGTCTGGATTATGTATAAGTAGCGCTACATTTACGTAACACACATGAGTTGTCTGGAGGAGGTCAAAAAATAACTGTCTTACTTTTCAAAAGTTACTGACTATTAAAAATAAAAGTAAAACATATCTTTACAGGAAATGCAAATGTAGCATCTAATTTCATGATCAGAGTTTGGTGTTCCTCCTATGGAAGTTAGAGTTTGACTTTAGGGCTAGAGTCTGACCTGAAATCAGTGCAATGTATAAAATCAAATGACTTCAAATATCCACAGTAAATGGGATATGGGGGAGCAGTTCTTCAACAAACATTCTTCAAAGCTTATGTTGATGGAGATCGATGATTGAATGAATGTGAAGAAAGAAGGGGGGGGGGGTTTACACTCGGGCTTCAGTACACGCTGGAACATATAAATGATCACTTGCTTCTTTCAGCAGAGAATAAAAAAGGTTTTGGCTGTCCAAAGCTGCAGTCAAGCCACGGAGAAAACAGAGGGAGGAACAGATGGATGAAAAGGATGGATACAAGGAGGAAGGGAAGTGAAGAAGCTGGCCATACACCTTCATGTACTGGCTTCATAATTCCTCTCTCTTTTACCGAAGTATAATGTGTCATACATCTCTAACATCTCCCTCCTCCCTCTGCAGCGTCCCAAACAGAGTCTGTTGTCACATCCCCTCTTCTATTCACTTCCTTTGCTCTTTCCAACGCCCCTCTTCTTCCTCCATCTGCCTTTTCCTTCGCCATTCCCCAGCTCCTCCTCGTTCGTTTCCACCCCC
Organism: Notothenia coriiceps; assembly: GCF_000735185.1. Classification (NCBI taxonomy): domain Eukaryota; kingdom Metazoa; phylum Chordata; class Actinopteri; order Perciformes; family Nototheniidae; genus Notothenia; species Notothenia coriiceps. The sequence continues at coordinate 25,813 of NW_011332931.1, forward strand.
TGCTCCTCCTCCTCTTCCTCTCCCTCTACACGGGGAACACCAGGAAGCCGGAGAAGGTGGAGTATTTCCATCCTCCCATTAGGTTTCCTCTCTCCAGTTTGAGGTAGGCCCGATCTCCCTTCTCCATCTGGATCAGAACCCCATTGCTGGCCGCCTCGCGCGTCACATCCTGGTCGCCGGCAAACGCTGAAATCACCGGCCACCCATTGTGCATCAGGCTCACCTGGGCAGGGCAAACAGGAAAAAGAGTTTCATTAATGCTTCCAACATGAGAAGGGAAATGTAGGGATTGAATTTGTTCCATTATCTTCCCTTTTAATGTGTTTTTGTTTATTACGTCTTACCTATTTTATACCAATGTATAGATTGATAAAATCAAAGGGGCCCTATTATTATTTTTTGGGTCTTCCCTTTCCTGTTAAATAGGTCTGTGTGCATGTAAATGGTCTTCAAAGGCTAAAATCCCAAAGTTCCCCCTCGAAGGATTTTCTCTCCAACACGCTGCTTGAATCGCCTCCATTGGCGGCAACATAATGACATCACACCGTAACACTCTTGCTTCTATTAGCTAGTGCTCCAACACGTTGCATGTGATAGGTTATGGGGCGAGACATCTCTAAGCAGTTGACCAATCAACCAACAGAGCCGGCCAAACAGCTAACCAATCAGAGCAGACTGGGCTCTGGTTTCAGACAGAGGGTGAAAAGAGGTGCTGCAGCACAGTCAGTATGAGAAACATAAAGACAATTGTGAACATTAAAGCATGGACACATGTCAAAGTAGAGGCACAAAATACAAATATGAACCTGAAAAGAAGCATATGAAATCCTCTTTAATGTACTAAAACCATTTACTAGTAAGGATTAGTTTAGATTTTAGTGTATTAGGTTAGTGTTATGTGTTTTTTTTTGCTTGTAGTTTTTCAGTTTTTATCATACACTTGTTCCCATTTGAAATATGTTAGCATTGTCTATTGTCAATACTTCATGTTAAGTGTCAGGGCCCATATTCTCAAGCTTTGGATAGTTTATATGGGTGTTCCATTTCAGGCATTTCCATATTGTTATGTCTTTTTTTTAATGAAAAAATTCAATGAATTAAAAAAAATCTAAATGCCTGTGCAGCAATGCATGTAAGAACAATAATACAACAGAACATTGTAGTGGATGGAGCAGCTTGGTGCTGTTCAGTCAGTACATTATCAATTGATATATAGGGTGATTTTTTTTCAATTACCACTCGGAAAAGATTTTACAATGACTTAGAGAGACATTCACACACAAAGACACAGCAAACCCACATGGTGTCTGACTCGACAAATGTCTCAATGGGGAATAACATCGTCTTCCTACAAAGAGAAGGAGCTGTCAGTGAAGCGTCCCCTCTCTTCCCCGGCCAGACGACACACACACCAGACACCAGCTTTCATCACTTCTCTTTTGAGCAGCAGCAGAAATACGAGCGCTCCCTGGATTTGTTCCCCCTGTATGCTTCGCTAAGGAATGGTTTTATGCAACCCATGGCACAGTTGCAGTTCTGAAACAAACTGAAATGAATTTCGGGGAAATGTCAGTTTATGCAGGATCACACTTGATATTAAACCTGTGAGATTACTCGCCTTTCTGTGAGCAAACTCGCTGTTCCCTGAAAAGAAAAGAGAAACACCACAGGGGTTGTGTTCTACTGCATTTATAGACACACTGCAAGACGTATGAAAGTATGAAAATACTTTATAGAGATATACAAATGTATTCTGGCTTATTTGTTGATCTTATACCCCTTTCAGCAAGAGCAGCTGTTGCTCAGGAGGGCAACTCTCTGGGCCAGCACTAATAACAGGAACATATTTTTTAAATGCTGTAGAAATGCAGTTAATTAGCTATTTACTAAATGTGTTTTTGCCTTCCAAAAATTGTTCAAATCCTTTGAAAAATGTTACGGCGTGACCAGATGGCATGACTTTCGAAAACAAAAATACACTGGGTCTCAGTCAAATCAATTGCGAGGAAAAGTAACCCTAGATTTGTTTTTAACACATTTGACAACTTTTGGTTGCTGATATTGGGGCAGTGGATTTAGCAAACATAATTCTATTAAAATATACAATGATTAACAGACTTCTCTCTCCCAATGATAGCCAATGGGAAAACGTCATTTTGGGACCCAATGACACCATGGAATGAACTGACTCAGAAGTTTTAGTACCAACGTTTGAACGCTGGGAAAATGGCTTTAATGGTTCCGGGGGGCTTGGTAAACATGTGTCGCTTTGAGGCACTTGGTGAAATGACTGCTGTTCAGAGGACAGTCTAATTGTGTAGGATTGCTTACAATGATGGATAGATTTTTCAGAAAGTAGAGGTGCCATTAATATCGGGTGGAGCACTTGTAATTGTTTTACTGTTTCCTGTTAAAACATTGGGACGTTTTTCATCAATAAGAAAACAGCCTCTGTCTCCTCTACAAAGATACACTCATGACAAACTCTGATGTACGGTACAAACGTCCACCTCATAACAAAGTGCTTTTTAAAATGTTTTCTTTCACAGACATCACGCCATTTTTCTTTACATTATTTACACAGCAAGCCAGTTTTCATATTTCATCTTTCCATAGTGCACTTTAATCCAGATAGAAAATCACATCTCAGCTCTAAATACGTCAAAATGTTTCTGTACCCCACCTGTAAGTAAATTATTTGAAAACTGTTGCCTAGTGATGGGACACAGTTATAAGCTTACCATAATTATACACTTATCCACCTCATTTAACTACCTGATGGTCTGTATGTGTGTGTGTGTGTGTGTGTGTGTGTGTGTGTGTGTGTGTGTGTGTGTGTGTGTGTGTGTGTGTGTGTGTGTGTGTGTGTGTGTGTGTGTGTGTGTGTGTGTGTGTGTGTGTGTGTGTGTGTGTGTGTGTGTGGATGGAGAGCCTGTCAGAGTCAAGAGCTCTCTCGGCCCAGCACTCCTCTTAATAGCAAGCTGAACTTAGCATGTGTATGTGTGGGAATGTGTGTGTGCGTCTCTAAATGTGTGTGTGTTATTCTTAACAGCCAGTCTGTACATTTGATGAAAACACTCAGACTGTACTTAAACTATTTTTTTTGTTTTCAGAGTAGAAACACAGGCTGGGTCATGGCAAAATGTTCATTTCACTATGATGAAAAATGTATCTAGTTAAGGCCTTAATGAATTTAAATATAAATTGTGCTGTGTTGCATGCATCATTATACACCTATTATTCTGTCTGTAGAGTGGTCATTTGGGACTAATGTGAGGCGAAGGAGGCATCACTCAGAGAGCATTGTCTTGACTCTCTGTTTTGAACGTGGCCCATTTTGTACTGTAGGGAAAATAACTCTCCTTTTTGTATGTTTATTCCACTTCCACTTTTGACAGTATCGTACTCCCTCTCCTGATCCATATTCATCCTCACTTTGAAGTCCCGAGCCAGAAAAATAGTCTCGGCCTTTGAGGCAGTGACATAAAAAAAAAATGCTCTCGGATGAGGAAAGGTCACCAATGTCAGCAGGTTTCAAACGGTTCTTTATAGTGAACTCAAGGACTAGACTGAAGGAATACGTTAGTTTAATATGCCAATGTGTGGAAAACCAAGTCACAGCTGCAGCGTAATTAACTGGTTTACAATACATTGGTTTATTACCTGTGTCTTTATAATAAAGGGATGCAGAATATTGACATCCCTGACTCATTATTTCCATGGACAATTCAGCTAATAACATTTACAATACCACCACACGTGTTGTCTACTCCAGCAGAGTGCACCCAATTAGAGTGGCCACCTTACAGGCAAACCCTCCTGAATTAGGGTCTATCTTGATTGATTACAAATAGGAAACTGTTGATGAAAATCCCCAGGAAGTGAATGAGATGAGAATAAAATCACTTCTGAAATCTCAAACACTATATTTGGATCTGCTCCTGCTGTGCGGCGGCTATCATTAATAACTGACAACGCTCCAAACAACATAAAGAGGTAAATAAAGGAAACAAGGTCATAATGAAATGAACTAAACACCCCTTTAGTGGAGGATTTTTAGCAATTATGATGAAGATGGTGGGTTTGAGATAAAAGGATACAGAGTCTGTCAAATATTTTTGAAATCTTTAGTGATGCTTAATACATTTAAATAGTTTCAGTTATTATTATTATTATACAAAACTGATGTATACATAAATGAACGGGGACAATGTGGCTCAATCTATCAAAGTATTGTTGTAGGCCAATCCAGAAGTTAGAAGAAGGGGTCACTCAACAGAAGCCAATGAGATTTGTTTTTCAAACGAACTATACCACGGTTGCTATGCCATGCATCACCACCACTGTGTTGAATGCGAACCCGTGTTGGACGTGGTGACCTAGTCTTATTAAGTCACTTCTTAGCAAACGCCGTTTTTAAGTTTACCAGTGAAGTATTTGCTGACGTTTTCTGAATCATAAACACAAAAACCAATGACTCTGAGACAAGGGAACAGGAAGTGGTAAAATGGTAAAAACTCAGTTTCAGATTTGAAGACTCATGACTGCACCACTCCATAAGGTTTGCTTTCACGACATAATTAATTATCTCTCTCTTTCACAATGAAAGCATTACTGTTTACAAGAAAGCATATTGATGTAACTCAAAATAGCTTGCAGTAGCTATCAGCAGTTAGCGGGACGATCTAACTGCTTGAAAAACTTATTTGAGGAGGCAAATACATTTGACAGGAAAAGTAATAAAAAAGATTCTTACTTTTAAACTAGATCACTAAGTAACAAAACCTTTTATTTGTATAATTGGTTGATCCTATTTGTCCAGCTTTTTGTTTAAATGTGTCGAACTACACTAGCATTAGCCATAAAAAGAAAGGCAGTGTGTCCTGTGTTTTGTTAGCACTGAAGAAAATGTAAGGTGACCTAACAGCATCACACACAATAATACAACTTGTAAACATAAGGGGGGAGCGGTATCTGTTTCCATTTTACCATCCACTTCTTTCTTGCAACAAATCAAGCAGAAACACTTAAAGGAGGCCAGTCTAAAAATATCAAGTACTTCCTCCCCCACCCAAAACGTCCAACGGAGCACTACTTTCAATACGGATGACGGACACTAAAAAGAAAATTGTATGTGGAGAGGTGCAGCCAAAGTCTTCAAGTTAGCCTCATTAACCTCTAGATCATAATAGAAAAAAAGCACGGGAGAAGAGGGGAGACAGACAGGAAGAACATGCATATGGATGGATAGAAGGGGGGATTAAATAAGAGGAAGAGTAAGGCAGCCAGAATAGTGAGAGGGGGAGAGGGAGGGGGAGGCATGGTTCCTGTCCAGTGTGCATGTAATGCTTCCAAACAGAGACAGAGATGCCAGACAAAGAAAAGCCAGCATCGCTACATCTCTCTGTTCCTCTCAGATACACACACAAACCATGCAGACACAATCCCGCCTCTCACCTACCCAACCATTCACTCATGTGAAACTCACACTTACAAGCCTTTACCCCTACCCTGAACCCACATGTTTTGACTCCCTGCAGACACTGTCTCTTTGTTGCAGTCAATCATTTAAATACCCTGCTTTTTTGAGCAAGTGAGACCTGGGATCTGAAACAAAGCTGGGCCTACTGTACCTACCAGTCAATAATGGCCTTTTGGCATGTCGACTCTTAAAATACATAATGGGACAGTTAACAGGTTTTTGACTCTGTAGGAATAAAATCAGGACACATATGAGAGAGAAATATCGGCTTTATGTTATGTCCCAATGCAGCCATGTTATATTTTTTAGCAGGGATCAGCAAGAGCAGTTCTCTTATTTAGACTTTATAACCAAAGTCCAGTCATTTTGAACATTTGAAAACAAAGATTGTTTCGGATGCATAAAAGTAGCCATTGACACATGTAAGTGACACATTATATTTTCCCCCTAAAATGGCTACATTTTGAACAATGGTTCAGTGTTAAAATCATCAAGAAAGCTAGCTTACGTTAGCTGTTAGCATCTGTGTAAAAGCTGCTAACGTCTAAAAACTAGAGCAATGCTCTACAGAGTTTCACTCAAGTGAGTAAATTACATTTCAGATAACAAAGCAAGGCAAGAATACAAATCTCTTTTAGGTTTTCTCTTGCTATCTCTCTCTTTCCTTTTCCCCCATCCTTCTCTTCCTCCAACACACACACACACAAACACACGCACGCACGCACGCACGCACGCACGCACGCACGCACGCACGCACGCACGCACGCACGCACACACACACACACACACACACACACACACACACACACACACACCTCTATGAATAAAGATCAAATGTTGCTTCTGCCTGTGTGAAGCACAC